>NW_009915662.1:0-711 GCF_000696875.1 Nestor notabilis | reverse complement strand
CAGATCAAACCCGGCTCAAATCAGGGTCAAAACAGGATCAAATCAGGATCAAACCCAGATCAAACCCAGTTCAAATGAGGGTCAAACCAGGACCAAATCAAGATCAAACCCAGCTCAAATCAAGGTCAAAACAGGATCAAATCAAAACCAAACCCAGATGAAACCTGGCTCAAATGAGAGTCAAATCAGGATCAAATAAGAACCAAACCCAGATCAAACTCAGCTCAAATCAAGATCAAAACAGGATCAAGCCCAGCTCAAATCAGGGTCAAAAGAGGATCAAATCAGAATCAAACCCGGCTCAAATCAGGGTCAAATGTAGTTCAAAATCAGTTCAAATTCAATTTCTGTTGAAATTTGGCTTGAATTTGATGGAAATTCAGTCAAATTTGGTTTGAACTCAGTTCAAATTCAATTTCTGTTGAAATTTGGCTTGAATTTGATGGAAATTCAGTCAAATTTGGTTTGAACTCAGTTCAAATTCAATTTCTGTTGAAATCTGGTTTGAATTTGATGGAAATTCAGTTCAAATTTGGTTGAAATCCAATTTCTGTTGAAATCTGGTTCGAATTTGATAGAAATTCAGTTCAAATTCACCTCCAACTGATTCAAATTCAGCCCTGGCTCAGTGTGTGGGTCCCCCCCCTCTAATTCCCCCCCGTTACCTGCTGTGCCCGGCGGTGCCGCCCATGTGGAAGGTGCCGCCGCGCT
>NW_009915661.1:0-2872 GCF_000696875.1 Nestor notabilis | reverse complement strand
ACTTACTGTGAACATGAATTGCCTTTAATCCTAACCATTTGATCATGAGTATATTTTCTTATAACTATTTTTCCAAGCATGCTTTTATGAACATTGAAGACATCTGATCTTAAAATGCCTCAAAACATGATCTTTTTTTAGAGGAAATACATTAATAAACTTTATAGGTCCTAGGATTAAAATAATAAAATAAAATTCAGAAAAAAATATAAAAAAATATATATAGAAAAAGAAAAAACTGAGGCAGGTACTCAAGTCAAATATGTGTAATAAACATATCTTTTAGGTATAACACTTTTTATTTTTTTTTTAGGTAGAAAGCGTACTGAAATGCAGATTCACATCTTTGGATATTTCCTGTTTCCAAAATTTTTGAAGGAAAGTCATGATGTTCAGCCTGGAGAAGAGAAGGCTGCGTGGAGACCTCATAGCAGCCTTCAGTATCTGAAGAAAGCCTGTAAGGATGCTGGGGAGGGACTCTTCATTAGGGACTGTAGTAGTAGGACAAGGAGTAACAGGTTCAAATTTAAACAGGGGAAGCTTAGATTAGATATAAGGAAGAAGTTCTTTACTGTGAGGGTGGTGAGGCACTGGAATGGATCGCCCAAGGAAGTTGTGAATGCTCCATCCTTGGAGGTGTTCAAGGCCAGGTTGGACAGAGCCTTGGCAACATGGTTGAGTGTGTGGTATCCCTGCCCCATGGCAAGGGGGTTGGAACTAGATGATCTTAAGGTCCTTTCCAACCCTAACTATTCTATGATTCTATGATTCTATGTAATATTTTTTATCTGATCTTATAAAATGAATTATCTTCCAACACTTTGCACATTATATTTCATTTCAAAGACCATAGCAGGCTTGATCACCATGCTGAAAATTCCCCTTTTTTTTAAATTCAGAAAAGAACACAATATCATAATGTAACCAATTACTATTAGCTATAACCTAAGAAGGCTGACTGGCAAGACAAGACAAAACAAAACATGAAAAGCAGTATCAGGAACAGGGGAAATGCCCTTTGTTTGAAAGGGACAGTATCATAAATACCAGGGAAAGAAGACAAGATCATTTTGGTTCCATCTTTTTTCCTCAGAACTCTCAAGCCTGAGTGATTCCACGGGGAACAACCAAGGACCACAGACATCAAAATTATATTGTTATTGTCTACATGGTATAGTATACTAGCAGACAATGTAGAATATGTGTTAAAGACTAATGATTTGTATATCTTATGATGGTGATGAATACTGTGTATGAACAGAGAATTTGCAAGAAATATCTTGTTAATGAATGTGGTTTTAAGGTTTGAAACTAGCCTGATTTGTCAGCCTTTTTAAATGTCTCTATCTGAGTTCCCTGATCTCTTCCTCTCTTCGCTTCTTCTCCCTCCCCCCTCTCTCATTGCAATAATGGAATAAGCAAGAATGTATAAAAATGATGTATTTATATGTGAATCACTTATTAATGGCTATGTCATCATCTCTGTTTACTTTTTTTTGTTTTCATCTTCACAGACCAGATCTTTTGAGAGGAAACTGAAGTACAGGCTTTAACTTTAAGGTTCATACTAAGCTGCATATGTCCTAACACCTACTGAGCCCATAATTATGCTTATGGATGGCTTTGAACACTAAATCTGCTGAGGACATTTGATTTAGGAAATCATGATACTGATAGGAAGTACAAACCTGAACCATGATTTTAGCACAAAACATTTCAATTTTGTAACCTTCTTCAATCTAATCTCTGACTTAAACAATGTATAATATCTACTTAAATTTTAATATAATAATACATGCTAAAATAAATGTGCTAAAAGTAAGTAATATATATGCCTAATCTTAATCTTCCTCTCCTGAATGAAATTCATTCATTATACTTATATTTTGAAATGTTAGCAAGCATGTTGTCATTTTGTTAGCATACCTCTGAACGGAAAGTCAACAATGCAGGTTAAGTGGGGTGTATTTTATGGTTTGAGTAGACAGAAAAGGACTTGTAAACGTTACATACAGAGACGTAGAAAAATAATCCTCTATGCTCACTAAAACTGCATTATGAAGCTAAATTCTGCTACCTAGCACAAACCACAATAAATGAAGAATATGCAGAGTTCTGGCTTGAAGATATGTGGTTTTTTATAAAGATAATAACTGCATCAGCTAGGAAAGGGAGAGAGACTAGATGGAGTGTATACATGAGGAAAAACTATAGGGTACTTTGATTGTTGGGGCTTACCCTAGATTGTCCTACAATAGTGGGACAGAACAAAGACAAGTAAGTGCTGTGCAAATTTCCTACATATGTGTTAAGTGAATGTGTTTTAAATACATATTTTTTAAAAAAAACACACACTGGAATTTTCTGTTGAATTTCAAGGGTCAAGAATTTACTAATGCACAGAAGTACTGCCACAGTCATACAAATCAAATACTGTGCTGCGATTCCCTGAAACTGAGATGCCATAGCAGGGAATATGTAATAAATCCTAGAAACAGATTAGTATATAGAAATCAGCACAGAATTTGGTCTTGTATCTTTGAGGGAGCAGATGTTATGGTCTGATATACAAACAGCAAAATTAGTTGCTTTGATTTAAAAATAATTAATTTTAAATTATCAAGTAGAATAGGACAGAATTAAAGAGACTGGATATTCACTGAACATCTGCTATTTTTATGTCATTCAGGTGACTCATATACCTGCATTTCCCCTGGGGATACCATGCTGTTAAAACCAGCTTCTACTACAAGATTGGTGCCAGTAGAATATGTGCATAAATTTGACTTTAGCAAAAAGTGTCCTTTCAGTCTATTTCTTTTGCTGAAACTGTAATGCATGGTTACATTCTATCTCCTTTGCACCCTTTATA
>NW_009915660.1:1087-1364 GCF_000696875.1 Nestor notabilis | reverse complement strand
GGTCTTCAGTTATAACTCTTATAGGGTTGTTGGAAGTCCATTATTATTCGTCTCGTCAGGGATGTAGGCCTCAACTCTATGGTGGAGGGATAATTAGGGTTAGGGTTAGAGTTGAGAGATCCACAAAGTCTACAGCTCCAGAAAGACTGGGGCTGCAAAAGGCATGCCAAGGGAATCATGGCAGAGCAACAATATTGCTTGTTCCAGAAATTTCCCAAGTGGTCCAGCCATGGTGCTGGGGATGTAGGCCTCAACTCTATGGTGGTTGGGGGTTGGA
>NW_009915660.1:0-238 GCF_000696875.1 Nestor notabilis | reverse complement strand
ATCTTAGTGGTAGCCCGATCGCGGCTCCTACTGCCGTCCTGCTTACCGCCTTTTAGAGCCTGCAGCCGGGAACTTGGACCCGACAGAGGGGCGAGCACTAGCACAGGGAACAAGAGCCATGACAAAAAGCTGCTGCTCCCCCTCATTCACTGAGACATTGAGCTCCGCAGCGCTGCCACCGGCAGAGCTCTCGCTCCTGCAATTCCCGTGGCACTGTTGTGGAGCTCACAGTGTGCAG
>NW_009915659.1:0-291 GCF_000696875.1 Nestor notabilis | reverse complement strand
GCAGGCCATCATGCAACTTCTTGGAGATATACCTCACAAATTTTTTACAACTTTCCAACACTTGAGTCAGGACTCCTAAAGCCACTTCGCTGCCTCTCATGTAGAATAACAAAATCATAGAATAGCTAGATATCAATATTATAGATAGCAAAATTGGAAGGCAGATAAAATCATCTACTAAATTGGGGCAGAATCGACATGAAAATGTAATGCTTCTAAGCATGTGCATATTTCACCCCTAGGTGCTAGATAAGCTTCAACAAGCTTTTCCATTAAAATTGTTCAAGGTTT
>NW_009915658.1:0-1242 GCF_000696875.1 Nestor notabilis | reverse complement strand
CAGAGCCAGGGTTCGTGTCCGTCTGCGACCTCGGCTTCAGTTGCACGTTGTGCCATATACACGTGTGTGGGTAAAACTCCAAACCGTGCCCAAAGCAGCTGCTACAAAGGCTTTTTACCTGCGTTCTTTCAGACAGTCCCCGATCCGGACTGTAACAATTCGCGGCTAAACAAGGCGGGGATCAGGCAGGAAATGAAGAAAACACCACTTCGTTTTCAAATGTCACATTTAATGTTTTCACCACTGTACTTCAAATCTACACTTTACAAAGTGACCAGCAAGTGTGCCACATTAACTGACCAACCTCTGAGATTTTACCTGTCACACCAGTGTCTCCCTGGGCTCTTTAATTACACACGTTTCTCATTCAAGTGAATTGAAATGCTTCAGTTGGTTTTTATTCTCAGGAGCCTCGTAAAAAAAACAAAGATATTGCACCATCTTTGTTCAGTTATTCCACGTTTGTCTCTTTCACAGCAAATAATTACTTCATTGAAGTTAAAACTTCCAAACATAACTTACTAACAGTCTCCAATTGCAGCTCAGATCACTCGTGTTGAAAATACTCTGCTAAATACAGATAACTTACAATAACTTTAACAGTTAATTGTCCATAACAAACACACGCTTTTCCTCCACACCACTGCTCCAATTTCCAGACCACCCTTTCGTATTCCTTTGTACAGGTGAAAAACAGTCGCGGGTTTTCCTGTCTCGGTTTAAATACAAAAGTTGGGACATTCAAGTTTCAAGTCTCCACACTGAACTTAAAAAAACAAAACTCATGTGGAGGTAAACAAAGCAAGTTGTACACTCCAGGAGGTAGAGGCCTTCAGTTGTGTTCATATATATACATATGCACAGAATTCAGTGTTCCAACAGAAAAACAATTAGCCAAAAAGTAATAAAAGTCATTTCCTACTGTGACATTTCAAGACTTGCACAGCTCTGCCTAAAGACACGAACACGAGTCACAGAATTCCCCATGTGCTTTTTTTTTCCTTTTTTTTTTTTTCCTTTTTTTTTTTTTTTTCCTCTCTCAACTCTCCAGTGCAGGAAAAAGTTCTCACAAAATTTCACAGACCTAAAATGTGCAAGCTAGTTCCTCTCTATACAGCAATGATGTCGGGGATCGCTGAAACCAGCCCATCAATGGCATTATTTACACACATAGATGCATGCTGGGGGGTTTTATGTAAGAAAGAGCAGAAAAACTTCTAATAAAAATAGATTAAATATATA
>NW_009915657.1:3801-27270 GCF_000696875.1 Nestor notabilis | reverse complement strand
GGGGTGAGATTGTCTTCGAACTCTTGGAGTCAACAAATCAGGTCATCCACTATTGGTGGTCTTATGTCATCCCAGGATGATACTGCCAATGAATAGGCATATGATGATGGTGCACTCTGTGTAAGTTTCCGCCACATGGGTCATGTACATTCAAACTTGTGTTTCTGCAGTTGAAAGTACTTTTTGTCATAACCAGGGAAAATGGATATTAAGGATCAATACAGCAGTGTCTTATCTTTCAGACACACATGTTAATCACTAAGAAGACTAAGAAGGAGTTGCTCGTACTTCCCTGACAGTGGATTTGTTGCCATGGCCATATTTCACTCTCCCTGTCAGGAGCCCTGTTCCAGTATCAGATTCAGCTCATCTTCATAAAACACATCTTGCCTCTGTAAGATGTGCAGGGTTGCCAAGTGCTTGCATGACAGCAGCAATCTGGCAGCCCCTCCTTATTTGTACATCCTACTTACCCTGTCATGCACGCAAGCAGGAATTTCTGCCATTGCACCTTATGGCCATGAAAGATTGCAACAGAATTTGCCCTGGCAGACACGGTATCTTTTTCTCTGTCTCTTTTTTCCATTCTCTGCTGTTGGGGCACAGAAGGGTAAGGATGGTGATGAACAGATGCCCATGTAAAGAGTCAGTGCTAGTAGAAGTCATCCTTAGAAATCTTCTTCTGCCCTAGCAACTTTACAGGCAACCCTGCACAGTGAAAGTTTTTGCCCAGTCACCCCAGGTCTCAGCCCCTCACACGCTAGCATAAGCCCATGCACCCTCCCCATGCCAGCTCTAGCAGCTCATGTGTCTGCTGGCAGCATAAACCTGGCCACCAAGTATCTCTCTGTAAACACCAGAAACCACAGAGCACTTACTGTTTCTTTGATTTGTAAAATTCCTTCCATCGACACTAAAAAGACGTTCTGCTGGTTAGGATGTGGTGCAAGATATGGGCATAAGCTGAAGTTCACAGTTTGTGTTGAAAAGATACAATAGCCATGATAGAACTGAGGAAAAAACACAACAAAATATGGGAGTTGTGCACATCTGTAATAAAGATATGATCTTATTTTCCATGTGTGGTGCATATTTACTCCTTAGGGACTGCTATTTGTAGCTGCCACTTGAGACAGGTTTTATAGGGAAAATTAATAGTCTCCTACCTCAACTCTCTCAAGCTATTGTTCTAATTTCTGTATTTATTTTTCATAATCTGAGCAAGAGTCAGACCTGTTATGAGAACATAGCTCTCTTAAACCTATAAAGCAGGGAATGCTTTATGTAAATATTAATTCTTACTAGCTCAAAGGGAGACTTAGGAGCCAGGAACCAGCCCTACATAAACCAGGCTATAGACACCTGCCCGTGTAAAGTTGAAAGAACCAGTCCCAGAAAATGAAAAGCAAGAAATGCTTAAATGATGCACAGTGAAAGGAGGAAGCCAACAGGAATGCGTCTCACAGGGAAGGACTCTGAGGTACAAGACTGAAGTACGTTGTACATGTTGCTACCACAGCACCTTACCATTTTTTTCAGAGCCCTGTAAATTTAGCATCCCCAAGAGGATACAGTAGTTTTCCATATGACTCATTTTTTTAAGACTTCATACTCCCCCCATTAGTGCAGGGTGCAATGAGTGGAACTATTGTATAGGATTTCTGTGCCTAGTTAAACAGTTCTTAGTTTTCAACTTACTGGCTGTTCTTCAGAGAGCTGTAAAGAGGTACCTCTGTGCTAGATTCTGCAAAGCCCTCTGGTTGATATTATATAAATGCAAATATATTATTTTAAAGCATGCTAACATTGGAACCCAGAGGGATGAATACATTTTTGTTTTTTATTTTCAGTGGAAAAGAAACTGAAGCTGAAAATAAAATATGGTTCCTGGATAGTCAGCCTACTGTGTACAGAGGATGGGGAAACTAAATGAAACCCATTCACAGTAGGTTAAAGTTGGCCACAGGAGAAGCTGACATTGGAACATTACTAGAGAGACCATGTTGTTGCAAGTTTATTGACAACTTCATGAACAGCAGAAATAAACAGAGCACTGACTTTTAATGTTAGGGTATATTTGTACCCTACTAAACTAAAGACCCCGAAGACGTCTGTCTCAAGCAACTAGCACCACCTCTGTGTTTTTAACAAACACTGATAAAAGATGTTTCAGCACTGAAGAGGTACACTGTACAGCACGTGTGTTGTCTTCATCTGAGTTATCAATAAGCACTACTTTCAAGGATTGATATAATCTTATTTTTACCTACTTTCATTGCAATTAAAATAATTCGTCTTTAAAAGTAGGAGGTCCTCTCCTATGATGAAAGTCTAAAGAGAGATTGACTGCATTCTCCAACTTCCTCAGCACTGTACCCCTGCAAATGGACAGCACAGCTTTGGTAAGAACTTTGTGCACAGTTAAAACATTTTGTACCCATAAAAAAGAAAAAACTGAGTCTTCAGGGCACATAACTTGTGACAGATGGATACCTGTAATCAAGTAACTGCAATTGTGGGTTTTTTCTTCCTGAAAGTGCTGCCCTCCCTTGGATACTTCAAGAAGTGAGGACAAGGACCTCCGAAGCAAGGGCCTGGCAGCATTTAAGCATCAGATTCAAGCATATCTCTTTTGCCAGTGTATTTGAACCTGTAGTGTGAAAAGTATTTCTTAAGTCATCAGTTTGATGTAGTTTCTCTCATGTTATTTAATTCCAAACTTGCTGCTTTTGTGTGCTATGCAGCTAAGTAAGTCTATGTGATCTGCCTGGATCCAGACACATAACAGTAGTCTCTCTCATGCAAATTCATGATGGATTTTTTTTCTTCTACAAACTAAGTCACAAGACAGAAATGTTTTACAGTGTAGTCTTCATGTTGCCCTGGACATATGACCTGGAATACAGATCATTCAAGTACTTGGATGCCTGGTAAATATAAACATTACTAGCTATGCTTCTGTGAGGGCTCCAGCTGATTGTCTCTTCGATTCATTCACCATCTCCATCCTTTTCCACCTCAAAACATAGTCACAGAGGGCAGATCTCCTTGCCTGGAAAAAAACCCAAAACATGTATGTCTACACACACGGTGACTTTCCTTGTCTTGACTCATAAAATACCACTGCACCAGTTGTGATGCATTTCTTTGCTTCAGATGAGGTGAATATTACTTTTAAGTAAAACTTTTGGGTAGCAGATTCAGGCAACTTGGTGTAATTGGTTTTTTTGTAACTCAAAACATTGTGAAGAATACTTATGAGCAGTTTATAAGTGTAAATAAACAGTGAATAGTTAGCAGGAGTCAGTACTAATTGTATGGTAATGAGATGAGCAAAATTTCTCTTTCATTATGAATTCTTTGTGTTATGAACTCAGAAGTAAAATAAACAACTGCTGGCCAGAGTAGTGACCTAAAGGCAAACTGGCCTATTTTTGTATGTGGGAACCACATGAACTTCTAAGAGAAGCTAAGGTTTTTGTTGTGATCTTGATGGGAGAGTATTTACACAGACAGAAATGTAAGGAACTCAATATACGCAAAAGGACAATGTATTACCATATACAATGCCTTTTCTGCCACAGATTGTCAGAAAATACTAATCTGCTATTCCACAGTTGCTGCCTTCTCTAAGCAAAAGAGAATATCCTGATTCTATTATGCCAGTAAAAGAGTATATTAGTCTTAAATTGCCAAAGTTAAAGTTATCCGCACAACAAATATGCTCTCCATAATTCATTCAGAGAATTGGCATTAAAAGATATGGTCAGGCTAAATAAAGACAACAAACTTTATTAGATAGAATAGAATATAAATATATTGAAAATTATTTTAAAGATGAGATGGGATAAATTATTGCTTTAGAGACAGGGCCTTCTAAAAAGGCTTAGGAAGGATAATATTTGTGTTTAGAAATATTGATACATCCTTAAACATCCATTTTCCCAAATGAATTATTTACTGCCTCACATACTGAAGTTATTTTTTCTGTTCAGCTAGTGTTCATTAATTAAGTGTAATTTCCTTGACTTATCCATTATTTAGCTATACTTCACACTTACTTGATGAGAATGTCCCCCCCAGGGATTGATCATTCATTCAGTATTTCAGTCTTAGATAATCCAAATTAAAGCTGTGTTGGTTAATTGTAATTATTCTCGTATGTCACATGCTATTTTTCCTGAATGAATGAATTTAGTGATTATAATCTGAACAAAGGCATAAAGAGGTCAGTAGAGTTTGAGTTTCCAAGGAACAGGCGTTTATTTAATGAGCAGTTAAAGATAAAAACTGCATCCTGAAGATGCTGACATCACTATCTTTAAAGTCCGTGTGTTTGTTTCATTTTGGCACCTTGAAGGAAAAAAATCACTTACGCACCAGGTCAGACTGTAATGTCTAAGGGCCTTGAAATGGGCTAAGAACATTTTTTTTTTAGGAATGGGGTCAAAGCAAATAATTGTGTAGGGCTGTTTTGAAGTATCATATCATAAAGTCAAGATTATAAAAGAGTTTAGTTTTCTAATTTCATACCTTTGGATTGTTTGACTTAGAAGCTTATCTTCTGAATTGCATGAGATAACCTTTATGTAACTTGATGACAGTTATACGATTAAAAAAAAATTTACTTTCACCTGTACCTGAGGGTTTTAGGTTTGAGTTTCTTTGGTTGTGGTTTGTTTTCTTTTGAGGGGGGTGTGTGTGTCTGTTTTGGGGGAGAAGAGGGTTCAGACAGGCTATCAATCACTTTCTCTGAAAGCTAAACAAGATATTCAGAACCTTGGGAGAGTAACCAAAGTTATCACATTGTTGCTGTTACTGTTTGCTATACCTATTATAACTGTTTCAATAAACTATAAACTTTAGGACTGAAAAGCATGTAAAAGTGACCACATACTCAACCCCATCATTTTCTAACCATGACTAGAGTATTAGTCATATTGGCAGGTGATCTGTGCTCAATGTTTTGCAGAGAAAAAATATTTCAATTTCTCCTCTTTTTCATTGCTAACAAAAAAGTGTAGACTTCCGAAACTTTTCTTTTGCATAGTTGATTTTAAGCTTATGGCTGCAGCCCCCTTTACATCAGTACTAATTTAATCCTTAACACAATCTTGAATTTCAATGCATAGATAATTTTAATTAACAAGGGATCAGAAAATTTATTTAATTAAGCTGTATTGCTATCTTCCCAAAATCAACTGGTCAACATCTCAAAGTGTGAGAATGAACTTGAAAAAAAATACTGCCAGGGTGTGATGGGTTATTTGTTTCTTTCCTTACCTATGTGTCAGTACAGAAAGAAAGGTTATTGGAACAGGTAAATGATTTTTTTACAGTTCTTCCAGGATATCTTTCTCAGCATATGGCCTGTGAACAACTTCTGGTTCTCAATATGTGAGAACGTTGTCTGGAAAATGACAAAGAAATCACTCACACATTTACACTCAAGAGGCAAACAAGTCAATAAATAGAATGATGTAAAGAAAAAGTCAACGCTCAATATTTACCTTAACTTTTATCTATAAAAGAAAAAACAGCAACTCTGCAAAAGATGATAAGTTGGGTTTTCTGGAAATGTTAGACTATTGTTCAAACAGTAAGGTTAAAAAAACCCTGCTCACTGAGGATGAGAAGAAATCTACCAGTCATTCAGACTTTTCTTTAGACCAGCTCACTGAAACTGCTAAAGACATTCTATTACCTTCGAAAAATCATTTTTTTTTTACTAGCAAAGCTGTCATCTCTGAATTTTCCTGAGGAAAAGCCATTAATCCACAGAACACTGCTGTAAAACTTAAGGTGTCAAAAATCTCTGTAAGTTATCTATTTTGGAGCTAGTAAGATTTTGCAATTCTATTTCCAGATAAGTTTGATGAAATCTTTTCACTAATTAAAGAAAGAACTCAGTTTTTCTGTTCTGTTCTGGGTGATTAGACCCACTAAAAGCTAGATAAACAGTGAAAACATTTGAAGAGAAGAGATTCAGAGCAGCCCTGCGGAGAAGGACTTGGGGGCGTTGGTTAATGAGAAACATAACATGAGCTGTCTTCAGTGTGTGCTCACAACCCAGACCAACCATACCCTGGGCTGCATCAAAAGAAGCGTCACCAGCAGGTCAAAGGAGATGATCCTGCCCCTCTACTCTGCTCTCATGAGACCTCACTTGGAGTATTGTGTCCAGTTCTGGTGTCCTCAACATAAAAAGGACATGGAGCTGTTGGAGCAAGTCCAGAGGAGGGCCACGAGGATGATAAGAGGGCTGGAGCACCTCCCTTATGAAGACAGGCTGAGAAAGCTGGGGCTGTTCAGACTGGAAAAGAGAAGGCTGCGTGGAGACCTCAGAGCAGCCTTCCCGTAGCTGGAGGAGGCCTATAAGGCTGCTGGGGAGGGACTCTTCATCAGGGACTGTAGTGGTAGGACAAGGGGTAATGGGTGCAAACTCAAGCAGGGGAAGTGTAGATTAGATATAAGGAAGAAGTTCTTTCCAGTGAGGGTGGTGAGGCACTGGTATGGGTTGCCCAAGGAAGCTGTGAATGCTCCATCCCTGACGGTGTTCAAGGCCAGGTTGGACGAAGTTTTGGGCGACATAGTTTAGTGCGAGGTGTCCCTGCTCATGGCAGGGGAGTTGGAACCAGATCATCGTAAGGTCCTTTCCAACCCTAACTATTCTATCACTCTATGATTCTATGAAAACAAGATGTTAAATTACATCTGTGATCTAGATGTGTGATTTTCTTCCATTTCTATATTTTTTCTTGGAACTCCAGTTTTCTACTTTTCAGATTCCAAGACTTAACACCATTTCCATGTTATTTTCTGTATTTTGACTAGCATGTTCTTTTTGTCTGGTCAAAGAAGTCAGAATTATTCTATAGGTTTAAAAATAAAATCAGAAAAAAAGATTTCTAAAGATTAATCATTGGTGTACAATCTCAGACATACATTAAAAGCTTCATGTTGATGTTACGTATTTTTGTGCACAACAGAGAATATTTCCAGACAGTGCTGCACTTCGTCCTCTTTTTTCCTAAGGAAAGATATGATGTTCTTTCACCAGAAAACTAATACCATCTTCTTTAAGACTTCTTTTAAAGTTCTTGGATGACACAAACTCTCAGCTTCTAAAATAAGAGGTTTCCAAACTATAGCCTAGGGTCCCTGGGGAAATTGCCTGGAAATCAAGCGGTCCACAGAAGGTACGAAAAAGATGCCTACTGAAAACTTACATTCTCTATGCCCAGATCTGCTCCCTCAATGCAAAAAAATCAAGTGTGTGTTTCTTGTAAATATCACAATCCACATCTAGGCAACCTAAATGGTTTGTAAACAAACTTATGACATGAAATGTTTACATTTATTGTTTATTTTACAATGTGTTCATGTAACTATCATTATTTAAAATACATTCCTGTCAAGAAAACAAGTATTAGAACAAACCAAAGACTGTAAAGGAAAAACACATAAAACTTTTGGTTTAATATGAGCCTCACAGGTCGACAGTGCTTATAATGCTCATCTCTGGATGTAATTAATTCTAAGATGGTCTTTGGAGTATACCTTTTCTAACTAAATGCAAAGCTTAACATCATTTGACCAATATCTGACTATGTGTAAATGAAAATTTTGGATCTGGAAGAGAGAATCCATACTGAGGAACTAATCTGCACATGGTTTCATAACCTAAAGCCACATGACAAAAATCCTAAATTACAAAAAGAAAAATAATCCCATTTTATAGCCAGTACTATTAAGAAGTCCATTGCCTACTCTGTATTTCAGTAGTTGTGATGCCTCCAGAAGTTCATCTGAATGCCTCCAGAAACGCAAAACTGTCTGAATCTTAATTACAGATGACTTAACTTATGTCATTCCTTGGCATGGATCTCTTACCACAGAGACAATCAATTTCTCTGAATCAATGCAGTCTGAACAATGGAGTAAATGGAAAACTCTTCACAGCAAGAAACATTTAATTTCATTCCTGAGCGAAGACAACTTTGATCATCTATTTTGCCTGCCAAGCAAGACAATTCCATTGTTCAGTACTTAACAGGCACTGTGGCAAAGGACATGAAAATTCTTTTTGTTTCCAACAATGTTAGGGCACAAATCCCTGAATCATAAATCTCTACAACTATTTTACATTAAGTCTCATCAAACTTGGAACATAATATTTGCGATCATGATCTGGTCACATCACTTCTGTGGTCACAAACCATGTAACTGTATTTTAATATTTCTGTGCAAAACAGCAAAGATAACTGAGAGTAAGGTATTAATAATCTTGAATAAAAAACAATAATGATTTTTTTTATAATCACTTGGAGAGCTTAGGGACAGCTCAATATTCTTCCTCCAAAAGATATGAAATTTCTGTTTTTCAGCTTTTGTCCCCTTTTGATTTTGTCTGTTCACCTACTTCCAAAAGTAACCAGTTAGATAAGCCACTGTTTGTGCCACTATAAAGCACATTCAAGTAACAATTTTACTTATGAGAAATAAAGAAAATGCGTATCTTTAAGCAGTGATGCATTTTTTTCTAAATAAGTTTATTTAGAAAATACATGGCAGTCGTCCATTTACTATCAATAACTCAAAGGTTTAGACTTTATCACTTTAATTTTACTATCCTGGTTTCTCCTCAACAATGAATGTTTTTTTCAATGATGTTGGAGTATTAAAGAAGAGTATTAAAGAAAATAACCATGAAAACTCCTTTGTTTTATGCTGTTTAGATCCTCTAAAAAGATTTACTTGCTGAAAACTCACAGCATTTTTTCTCTTTTTAGAAAGCAATGGGCAGAATTTTCCTTAGAAATCTAAGTGTACCAGTTAAATTCCATTCCACAGTTCTTGCTCAGTTTGCCTTATCTTTGAAGGAGGATTTTCCTAAGAAAAAGCTGCTGTTTGACCCAAATGATTACACAGGTGTCTGAAATATATTTTGGTGGCTTTAATTTTTTGAAAGATACTAGCATGATTCCAATACAGTTTAACCAATGGGAGCTTTAATAGTACAATATTCACCATAGTTATTAAAAGCATAAAGTCCTGAAAGACATAGACTTCACCAGAGCAACATTTTTGTGGGGAGTAAATCTCTTACTTTTGAAAAATAAATATTTCTTTAATCACATATTACAGACATTTTAACCTCAGATTTCTGAACAGCACATCTGTTCCCATGTCCACAGTGACGTACCATGTGGTGACATGTCCCATCTATTTATGTCAAGAAGGCCATGTTACATCAGCAGGACACCATATTTAAGAGTATAAGGAATTTTTATACATGTAATACTGAGAAATATATACATCATTGAGAATACACATGTTTGCAAGTGTGTGCCAAAAAGAAATGAATGCTATTATATTAAGAAGAAAGATCTTGTATTTAGTTTGGATTTCAATGGCAGTTTCAGCCAGTGGACTCATGAAGGGAAAAATATGTCTATGTGGTATAAATGCAGGGGGCTTACTCTATTTTTTAATGGAAGTGCAGTAAGTAAAATATCTAAATATGGAAAGGTATTGATGTCTTCCTGGCTACATTTAATACTACCGTCTCATTATAATCCGATTGTGATATCCAAATTCTTCCAGTTTTTCCAACGGAATAGCAGTTTCTGAAAAGTTTTTAAATATGATCTGATGTTACTTTTTTCCTATTTGAGATACTGGAATTTTAAGTGTCTGGTATTTCTGATTTCTTGGAATGTTTCCAAAATGTTTCTGACTTGAAACCAAATAACTTGGCCTAAAAACATAACATTCTTTTGGGTTCAGTCAGTAGTATTGACTGTAGTATCATCATCAGGTTTTTTAAAATATGCTGGTTTGTTCATTGAAAGCGAGACACCAAAATATGCACAACTCAGACTAAAATCACAGAGGCAGACAGAAACTTCAGCTATACAGAAAAGAGAAATTAGAGTCAGCTATACAGCTAATCCTGTAATATTCGCTCCGCACTGCTCAAAATGAAAAATCAATTATACAAACCTAAAGCAGGCAAGAAATTCCTCAACCTATAAATGAGTGATCAAAAAAAGAGAAAAAGCCTCACAACCTCTTAAAAATTCACTATCCAGTGTTTTAAAAGACAATTTGAAATAATGCTGTGTGTTTTTAGATTAGACTCAGCAGAGGTAGCCCAAAAGTTAAGTAATAAGAGGCTTTGTTACACGTCAATACATGCTCTAATCTTCCCTCTAAATTCAAGTAAATTTCCCATAGTTACAACTGAAGAATGTTTAAGGCTCTATTATAAAGAGACCATACATGGAAGAAGACAACCTAGGTATAAAAAAATGTAATACAACTAATTTTTTGGCACACTTGAGATTAAGATCAGGGATGTCTATTGACTATTCCACTTGCTATATTTATGTATGTTTACCTACAAAATGATCTTACTGTAGCACACACCTAGCCCTTGTAGGACTCACGAGCAAATTTTGCAAATATGTATAAAGTAATTTAAGAACATAAAATTTGTCCTATTTAAGACCCTAAAAATAAACAAAAATATTTTGAGTTTACATGCAAGCTTGCCAGCATAAACAAAATTAGCTACACTTTGCAATTTCCCACTCCTCCTTTCCATAGGCTTCACTCCCTGAAGCTTTGTGCCTTCTGACACTCATTTACTTCATTGCAAAATTACTATAAAATGCTACTTTTCTGATGTGCAAGATACAATATTACATGGATTACTTTAGGAATACATTTCCAAATTTTCAACCTTTTTCTTCTTAAAGTACAAAGTGCAAATTCATTTGAGAAAGTAAAATACAATGCTCTATTATAGCACTTTCTTGAAAGAAACTAACTTCTAAGTTCAAATTCAAACTTAAGTAAATCTTTTACTTTATAACTTACTTTCATGTCAGCAAGTAGTGCTATATTTGGAGCTTCTCAATTTTGTCACAAACACTTCAGCCGATCTCAAAAAAAACACTTCTCCTCTCTAATTTCCTTATTTCTCAAGCTGCATTTTTAATATTCTATTATTTTCAAAATTTTAAACAGGTGTAAGGCTGGACTTCTTTGTGATTTTTACAGCCAGTAAGAATGGATCCATTTCCAGCCATAATCACAAGGATCTGAAGTATACCACAAAAAATGGAAGTTAAATATTCACTTCAGAATTTTAAGACTTGGCATCTATTCCACAAGTGGGACCTGGTTATTTCTGCTTTTACCAAATAATGCTTGAGCTTTGTTTAAGTATTCTTCAGCATTTGCTTCTTTCTTCCATGAACTATGTTAAATAAAACCAGCTGAGCTAGCAATGGCCTGTCTGAGTATATCATCAATGAACTTTAAAATTTTTAAACATCTGTTTTCTAAAGAAAATTCCAACCTACATCAAAATTTGCCACATGTATTCAAAAGTTGTATCAGAATTATTTTCTTCCATGTACAAGGACAGATAGGAAAAATCAAAGGCACTTTGGAAATGACAGATTGTCCACTACAATTCATGAAATTGAGAAAACAAAATATACAAGACTCATTTATATAGCAGAGTCATCCCAAAGCACAGGCCTTTGTGACAATAATAAATGCAGATAACTTTGCATCAAATAAAGACCATCCCATTTTGGGACATTCTGAGCAGTATCTGTAACAGCTAATCAGGAAAGCAATTACTGGATAGAAATAAATGTTCTTCTAGGAGCTGAAACTCAAGAGTCCTACAAAATGAAAATTAAGTCTAGCAGCTAAGAATATTACGTGAATAGAACATGAGCATGAATGTAAACATCTCATTGGAAGTTTATTGGTACTTTATAATTAAAGTAGAGGGATATATTTAGTATCATTCCATAGCTTCCTGTACTGGGCGTGGTCTATTTTTCATTAGGGACATAGATAATGAAATAGAGAGCATATGTGTTCAATTTACAAAAAATGCCAGACAGGGACAACCCGCAAGCATTTGGCAAGGCTGGATTAGAATTCAAAGTTGTCTCAACAAAACTGGCTTGAAAAAAACAGAACTCCGTTCAGAGAGAGAGCCAAATACTACCTCTATACTGGAATAAACAGCTGAATTAAAATTACAATGAGAAACAAGTAGATAGGCAGTGATCAAGAGGGGTTTTAGAGGACTACATACTGAATCTGAGACATAAGTACTATATCCATTGTGAAAAAAATATTGTCTAAATTTTATAAAGAATAATATATTTTAGACATTAAATCTACATTGTTAAATTTAAGATTTAATGTCACTGGAAGTAAAAGCCTCAAAGTGGGGTTCAATTCGGAACACCAGCAGAAAAGCTCTAGAATAATAATTAATGACCTAGAAAATATGGTGAATCAACAAAGAGGTAGCTAAAGAGCAAAAGATATAGGAGAGAAAGAGAAGGAATATCTTCAAATGAAAATGTGGTCATCACAGAAAGGAAAGAAATTAATTATCTTCCATGTTCATTAGAAATAAAAAGTAATTTAAGGTAATTTAAAGTAACAGAAGAGATTGGACTAGATATATATATAAAAGAAAAAGAAAAAAGTAAAAACAAAACAGCTCAAAGGGATGAGATGGGAAAGCTGAGCACAAGCAGTGACAGTTCAGGAATATTGCAATATCTCCATCACAAGATGATGTTTATTTCTGGTTTAGACATAATCTATCCTGCCTTAGGGAGGGAATATGGACTAGGCAAGGACTCAAGCTATGGTTAAGAGTTTGTGTTCGTTTTCAAAACACCTGCCCCAAAAGTGCTAAAATCTTGTGAATGATGTTATACTGTGAATAAAGTATTCCTAATGGTAGAAAAGAGACACTACAAGCAATCTTACAACTGCCTCACTCTTTCAAGTTTTTTTCAGTCTGAATTTTAGTCTAACCAAGATTGTTGGTGCATTTGTTGTACAAGTGAGAGAAGGTTTGAGGATCAATAAGCAAAATACAGTTTTGAAAAAAAAAATCCAAGTGTACAATTCATTTCTTCAGGCCCTTGATGGTTGAATCTGAGCCTGACTACGCAGCAGGCAGCATATTAATTTTATCTTCTACCAAGGTCAGCTATGTTTAAAACAGAAAAAGAAAGTCATACTACACATTGGAAATACATCCTGTAAACAAGTATTAATAGATACATCACAGTAGAGATACATAAATACTTTTCTCAAAATGTGTCAGTGTTTACACGTTTTCAAAGACAAAAGAAAAACACTCTTGATACTGCTTTTTATGACATTGTCTTTCAATTTTTCTTCACTAATACTCAGACTAGCTGCAAGGGTGCTTTCACTTTCTCTTCAGAATCTTTTGTCACCAAATTGTAAATCCATAGCCAAAATACTTTTAACCCTATCTATAATTTAATAAATCTTCTCATGCACACAATGGTTGAGAAAATTGTGAAGAGAAACATACACTGAAAATGTCCTGTATCTGTGTTTTCAATTACAATTTATTTGATTTTTGCTAAACCTCACTAGTGTTTACTTTAAAAAAAAAATACCATAAAAAGTTCTAACTGTATTTTTTTCCATTATAATTTGATATTTTAAAGCTTTCACAGTCAGAATCCCACTTTATTTTATATATGGAAATTGCAATCAAAATAGTCTATGGTCACACAAGTAAAGTGTTTTATCTAACCATGGTGGCTAAGCAGTTAAACCCAGATTTAGTCAGTTATGGATCAAAAGCTCCAGGGGATGCCGAGTGCTACTGGAGCAAGCGAAAAAGCATTGGTTGGACACTTGGTAAATATTTAAACCACAGAAACTGGATGGGTTAAATGATTTTTCCTTCAGGCCTGTTTATGCTGCTAGACTGAAAGATGGAAACAAAAACCAGCAGTAACAAGACGCAGGAATACTATTCAGTGTCATTCAGATAATCCCCCTAAGGAAGAAGTAATAAAGAATGATCAAAGAATGTTATTACTACATTGTCCTAAGTACCAAGTAAGTATTGCTTGGATAATCAGAACTTCCCTGTTATTCTCCCAAAATCGTTGCGTTTACAGATCTTTTTAAAGCAAATAAACTATTGCTAATTTTTGGCACAAATTATCCTCTTTATTATGGGTCTCATATCTTTTAATTTAATTGATTATGAATTGCTTACACAGGAAATAAAGAATCAAGAAAACAATGTTATGAAATAATTAAATCAAGAATATTTCCAAAGTAAGATAGTTGATAAGCAAAATAAAAATCCTCTGACTATCTTTTTAGCTTTTTTGGTTACTTTCATTAATTGTGCACAATATTTTGTGGATTTGTAATTTTTACCTTTAGTATTTAAAATACATGTAGTATTTAATTCCTTATATCATCATTGCAATGTGGCCCTTACTGAGCTAGAAACTGACAATGCACTTAAGGAAAGAATGTTCCTAAGTAGAGACTGCTCCCACCTAAGTGAGAGTTCATTAGAGGATTATTTGAGTGACCATAGAGCCTGAAATGCATTAAAATTTCAGAAAACTTGACAGTTTTCTTTAAACTGTGCATTTCTTCCCAAACTAGCAACTGCTGTTATTTTGGTCAAAGCCAGTGAGCAAGCATATGTGGGAGCTGACATCCTAGGCATAAAGTGCAGGTTACTCTAAAACATTATCTTAAATATTCTCAATTTTCTTTAATGAGACATTTAAATTATGCTTCATTTCAGGTGTCATTTTACATAATGAATAACTGGGTGTTTAAATTTCTTCTTTGAATCTTGCAGAATTTTTAATTACTTTGAAATGCCCATAAAAATTAAGCAGAAGATTTTCCAGTGTAAAATTTTATTATTTGTCATCCATAAGGTAACAAACCCATCAAAAAGAATTTTCAGAGAAGTCTGCAGTATATAATAATTTGGGGAAAGTCTGCATTATGTGCACTACCATGAGAAAGTAATCAGACAGAAATCATAAATTCCAGTGTTACGGTTCCCAAAGCATCTGTAACTAATCCTAGATAAGTTATAGATGTTTCAGGACCTCTAATTTTAAATGTCATCATCTTCTTTGTATGTAGCACTTTATGTCTCTATAAACTGTCCCTTCATTTATTTATGTCTCGCATATATGCATAATATGCTAATTTAAGGTTGTTGTGGGTATCATAATTTGGTTGATAAGTTTCTGGTTTGTGCTGTTTAAGTTCTCAACACATCTTATGACTAATCTTGTATTAACATATTTGCACAGATTTCTTATGCTCTTAAAAACTGTGGTGAGTAATGGCACATAAAATGGAAAAGAATTCTGTGTCTCTTTTGATCATGTGCGATATTAAAATGTTAAAAAAAGAGATAAATCCAGCAAAGTAAAAAAAGAAAAATCCTGCTAGATTGAAAATTGATATAAATGCATGGAGTCATTCGTTTCAATGTGCAATGTGAAATTCAAATGTGATAATATGCATCCACCCAACATTCTGCTGAATATTTTCTGAAATGGCTGCACACTGAAATAATCATGATGGATTTCAGCTTAAAGAATAACCTTTCCAGGAAGCTATAAGAGCTTGAAAATTGCTGTTTGGAAAGAAAGTACCTCCTGAACCCTAACAATAGACTAGTTCATCTAAAGTTTCTGAGGTTTTTTAGGTCAGTCAAGGGCTACAAAGAAAAAAACATGTTTAAACATTAAATTATTTAAATTTGAGGAAATGAATGAAAAGCGCAAACAAAAATTCTAAACTTCTAATGTAGCTTTGGGGAGGTCATGAAATAGCTTGGGATTCCATCAATTAAACTTCAAACAGTCAAGGTCTTTTCTTCAGTGCACTGATCTTGCCAGAGCTATCAGTTCAGAGTAAAATAGTCCTAAACTGGGTCCTAAAAGATAATACAAGATTTTCTTCAAATTTATGTCAAATGTATGTATTTTCTTTAAAGGTATGGTTTTAGATTTAGATCTCTGCTAATTCAGATCTTATACTTCAAACCTCTTTTATCACAAGGAAGCTCCACACAGAAACATTCATGACTTGAAACTAAAGCCAGTTATCGTCTTCTTCACAATTTTTTCACGCTCACCTGAATCTCTTTACAGAGTTACATTTTACTTCCTAACCAAGCACAAAAACAGATGGGAATTCTGAAATTGAATGCTTTTTGCTTAAAAAGGCAAAAGCAGGCCCATAGGCCTCTCACGTCATCATCATTATACTACAGACTTTCCAGAAAATTGCTTCCCCTTGCAGAATCCTGAACAACTTCATTATTACAATTTATGTACCACAGACTTCAGGTGTGGTGTTTTCTCTCTCACAATCTTTTGAAATAGTACTTTCCAAAGAAAGCACTCCTAGTTGCATCACTGTTAAAGGCTTTCTCAGTAAGAAGTTGTAGATTTCTCTATTGATATGACAAATGTAGTTAGTTTCACATGGGTTAAAAAAAAAGAAAACAGAGAGGCTATACCATCCTAAGACCACCTTCAGCTTCCTATCAGACCTAATAGATTTTAAAGGCTTTATATTTACATATTTGTTTCAATAGATCTTCTCTGAAGCAGGATGTCTTTTTTTGAAAATCTGCAGGAGACAAACTAACTCATGTTCTTTGTGGCACCAGGTCAGCAAAGTACCTTTGAGCCTGAAGGTTATGTCGAATCTGGTGTCTTAAAAGTACATGTTTAAATGGATTACAACATTAAATATATTTATGCGATTGCTTAAAGGCAAGTATGTGCATAAACACTGCTGAACTGATAATTGTCTAGAATAATTGCTCATTGTCTAGAATAATTGCTCGTTCAGAGTGTAAGATTCTTATGCAACTCCCATTTGCTTCAGTGGGAGTCTTATTAGCTTCAAGTAATATGGGAAAGAATTTGGTATTTGTATGCAGAACTAGATGCCACCACTTTGCTCATCACCTAACACTCAGTGTGTGCTGGAACAGCGTTCTTAATGAGGAGAGGAGGTAGGATGGAGGGGGAGAAGGGGCTAAAGCCCATTAGCTTCCCTGTTAAATCCATGCCTGGGGTTTTGTGAAAGGACTCAAAGAAATTGTAATGCAATAGTATCCGGTCCTCACAGCTATTTGCTCAACAGCCAGTGACAAGTTCAGATGATGTAATGCTTCTAGCATGTACATTGTTACTTAAGTGAGTTGCTAATTAATACCATGCTGAAAGAGCTTTCGTTGGGTGTCAAGCTACTCAGAGTTGGTCCTGCAGCTTACAGAATGTTTCTGCTCCAGATCCTTCTGTTCTTATTGTGTACACAAAGTCCGCACTAAGCAAGTGGGATTTTTTTTCTTTTTCAGGGTGTGCTTAGTTTTTATTTTTTTCCCTCAGTTGCCTCAGGGCTCTTAATTGCTGTGTACACAGCTGATTACAAATGTTGCTCCTAAATGATTCTAACAAGATGAAATTTCTTATGTATTCTGGCAAGTAATCATTAATTTATTGACACCAGAAAAGTATTCTGGCAGTATTTTTCTTGGACAGGACCTGGAGTATAAGAATTTCTTTTTAAATGGAATTGAAAAGCTGTTCGAGGATGATCCTCTCAAAATATCCTTGAGAAAGCATCATGTACATATCACATGTTCTAGGGATGCATGTGATTCTTTTACATGCAGCTGTTTTTCAGTATTTGGTGTGAAAAGCAGTTACAGTGATTAACTTATTTGCTGGGAATCAAATACTTGTCTAGGGTCTGCAATCAGCTTTCTAGATAAATTGGAAAAGGCCTTTAACCTCAGCGATGTTTAGAGGTCCAGTACCTACACACTGTGCCTATTTTCAACTGAAATAATAGAAGAGGCTTACCAAAGAACTATTCATACGAATACTTTCAAGAAACGAGTCCTTAGCAGCTCCTTGCCGTAATAATACTTAGTTTCTTAGTGATGTTTCCTGATAGTAATGAATATTAATTAATATTTTGAGGAAATAAACTGGAAATAGAATATATAATTTGTATTAACAGAATCTCTTATTTCTTTCCAATGATTATTCTCTGAAGTAATATCAAACAGTGACACTCAGATCATTTGTTGGTTTCTCTCTTATAGTTCGTCTTTATTTACAAACCAGCGACAAGTGTATCAGTATCTGTCTGCTTTAGGTAGAAGATTTATAAATTTTAGCAAGCTTTTTTTTTTTTTTTAATAAAGGCAAAACAGTTAAGAATGAACACTGAATTGCACACATACTTCTCATTGCTGAAGTCTTTGAGCAGAGTTAATATGAAATAAACCCTTATTAAAATGTATTCACAGAATTAGAGCTGTGTCTGTCTGGGACTATCTGTTCTCATAGGCATATAAACACACCAGCATGCTTGTATCAGGATCACAGTACCATGCCAAGGCCTGGCACTACATCACAGGTTACAAAAACAAAGCTTACAGCAAACAGACAAACCTTTTTCACAGCTCCAGACAGTAATACACCTAACTCAGACACCAAATTAATAATTAGATGTGATGTATTTGTATCAATGGAATTTCATTCAGGATATCTACCTTTTTTTTGGAGAGTTCAGAGAAACTGGGTAGATACGCATCTGTTGCAGCAAAATTGCCTAGGCCCAGGATGCATTTCAATTAACTACTAGGAATTGTAATATTTCATTTTAGTTATTTAAACGTGGTTGCAAAATATCCCATTCATTTTACTGGGAGAGAGAACAGTCCCCGAAAGATATTATTGTAGATTTGCTGAAAGCCAGCTTCTCTGAAAAGCTATGAAATATTCTCAAACACCAAGTGGATTTTCTACTGCAAGTACAGCACCACACCCTGAAAGTCATACCTATAAAATGGCAACAAAAAAGCTGCTTCATCTCGTTAATTTATATGGTTAATCTAAAAAGCCTGTAAAGGTTAATCTAAGGCAATATCACACAAGTAAACTACTAAATGAAAAATACACAACTCATGTTATGCTTATAATATTTTTAATTAAATCCTTGTTCGTATAACTCACAAGAAAACGAGTGTGAAGGGCAGAGCAAGGATTGATAGAAGTCCTTGGTCAAAATGCTTGAATGTCTTGTTTAAAACAGTAAGCCTAAGTGATTTAAAGGAAAACGTATGCTAGTGTAACTAGCCAGAATTCTTGTTTAGAAAGATTATAATCCAGTGGGGTTTTTTGTTAATATTAATCCTGGACTGTCTTCAGAGGGCCCTAGATGCATTAGTAATAGGTACAATCTTCAGAGAAATAGCTATGTGGCAGAATATATGAAATAAAGTGCACATTTCATTGCTTCATGTCTTAACTAGGTTGCTGTCAGGATGATTTGTTAAATGCAAATTGAACAGGGACTGTGTAAAACTGTATCTTGGCAAAAACTCCAGTTGTTTTTGTGTATATGTATTAATGACTCAGTCAGTGAAAGAAAGTATAACAAAAGCTTAGATGAAATTTTCTTATGTTCAAGCTTTCAAAGCTAGAAACCATCAAACTGTGATACCAACATACTGTTTTTTTGATATTACCAAAAAAATCTTCAGGTACACGAAGCTAGAAACTTACCCTATTATGTTTGTTCAAGCCAGTTCAGAAAGCCTAAAGCACCTAAAAGCTGCAGTCAGGTTTTCCTAACGAAGCTGACAATAGTACAGAATGGTACAGAATTTTCTTTAAAGGCATTAATGAGTTTTGCTACACACGGCTAAATTTTTATTCCAAAATCCTCTAGTAGGTGATTGGTCCTTTCTCTGGCCGTCAATATAGACATGCCCTTGCAAATATGTTTTTCCTCCATCTCAATCCAGTGCTTTTCATTTAATAACCTGAAACAGCTAGAAGAAGATGACGTAATAACATTATATCATCCCCATGAACACCTAAATCTGACTTCAAAGAGACAAGACACAAATGCAACATTTTTATTAGTAAACTAAACATGGACCCAGGGTGAATTGTCTAGCACTGGGGGCATGTTGCACAACACAGCCTGAGTACAATAGTTTCATATGTTTTCTAATTCTCTATATATGTCTTTCCTCTCAAAAGATAGGGCAAACTTATTCTCACTGCTCATTGGGAATAATCTCTAGACAATACTATTTCCAAAATTTCACCAAGGCAGTATATAAAAAAATCCTACCAACTGTTAGGAACAGCAGTGCTAGAGCTCACACTAGTAAAAATAATACAGACTTCTAGTAGCACATACCTTTTGGTATAAAATAGCATATCATGCATTTATAGCTTATGTAGTAGGTAACAATGTAGTAGTGGCCATAATGATTCATTAGACACTCTAGGCACATATATTAGAGTTATGTGAGACCCAAAAGCAATTCAGTTCATCCCAAAAGCACACCTACTAGACTGTTCCCAAGGAGTCTAAATACTATAGCTCTGTTAAACACATTGATAAGTTCTGTATTGACTGTGATGGGACCTGGCATGTAAGTAGAGACACCTAAGTTTTGGCCAATTTTATTCCATATAATACATAATTATTATGAGGATTATCTGGTTTGTGCCTAAGACATCACACTTGAGGTAGATTTTCATAGTATAAAGAGAAACGGAATGGTACAGATTTCAGCTGATGTTTCATGGCTTTCTAAAGAAGATAGTGAGTGCTCTGCTTCTTCCAGCTCCTCAAATCCAGTTGGACAGGTCTGGGTATGAAACTATCTGCAAGCAGCTAATGCAACAAATATTTTTCTCAAGAAATAAACTGTGTTTTTTTCAACAACTATCATTCAGTTCCTTACTTTGTCTTAGCTAGTTCCTAACTTTGAGGGGGGGTTGATTAATATTTACTTGAAAATTATTTGAAACCGAAGTCCAGCATCTTGTACAATATTTTGATCCCAAGTTAATAAAACTAGGGGCCAGATACAGCAGGAAGTAACACTGATCTACATATGCCCCAATCCTTCTAATGAGACAAATCAGGCAACATAATCAGAGAATGTAAACTATCATAACTTTATTGACTTTTGCAATTTATTTAAATTGTGTAAGTAGTGAGTTTGATCTTATTTCCCTCAATTGGAGATGCTGAACATTTTAAGTATAAGCGCAAAATTTTTGGTGGTGTAATGCATCATCCCCAACTAAAAGTGATGGAGTGCACTGTTTTAAACCAGCATTTTTGTGTACTGTTAAATGCTTTCACATGTCTTCCTGGTGACAAAGAAATTCAGCAGTTAAAGCCTTTGGTAGTCTTCTGGCCTAAAATTGCAAGTTTTTCTGTTGATGATTATTCCCTGAAAGGGAATTGAATGACTAATGGAAGAGATCTAGTTGTGTAGAGATAACAGCATGCAGCTTGCATAAGACCTTGGGTACAGCTGGCAGCACACAGTAAGATTATTGTTCATAATAGATACTGATTAGTAAATGGTGTCATAAATTATAATGGAAAAACACAGACAATGAGATAGACTGCAGCCCCTGTATGAACTTAGTTTAGAAGGGGATTTGCCAGACGACTGAAGAAGACAAACAGCAGCTTCAAATGGCACAAACATTTATTCTCCCTGCACATATAGATGTGAAAATCAGCCCTTCTGAAAATCATAAAAGTGCTAATTATTTTAAATATAGAATCAAAGAATCATAGAATGGTTTGGGTTGGGAAGGAACTTAAGATCATCTAGTTCCAACCCGCCTGCCATGGGCAGGGACACTTTGCACTGAATCATGTTGCCCAAGGTTCTGTCCAACCTGGTCTTGAACACCACCAGGGGTGGAGCATTCACAACTTCTTTGGGCAATACAGACTAACTCTTCTTCTACCACTGAATACCTTATTGGGACATAGAACAGTTTTTAAATGTTCCATTGTATGAGCTGATTCGCTGACAAGGCCTTTTTCCATTTTACTGGCTTTTGATTCTGCTGTTGCTTATGAAAAGGCTTCCATTAGGATGTGTAAAAATAAATAAGAAAGAGCTAACAAAGAGACCTATTTTGTTTTTGAAATTCAGAAAATAACACTGGGTATTCAAGTAATGAAATGTACTAAATTCTTATGGAGGGTGCTTCCAAGCATGACTGGCACCTCTGCTAGTGTGAGAATAAATGCGTGAGCTTAAGGTTTATACCTTAACGTTCCTGAATAATTCCATCTGGCATTACATGTTAAATCCTTGACAGTGTCATGCCAGCTTTGGGACATTTTTACCCCTGTCCTATCTGCCTCTCAAATCTCTTTGATTCCACCAGAATTACATGCAACTTCTCTTTACATCAGAAAAGCCTGTTTGTGGGACTGGGGCATAAACAGAATACCTCTAACAAGTTAGATTTTTAGAAGACAGCATTCTGGGGAAGGAAGCTGAAAGGCAGACTGAGGAAAATGCAGTATATAACTATTACGTGGAAGCATAGTGGAAAACAAACTCCAACTACTACGTTTACATGTAAAATCCAGAAAGAAATCTTATCAGTCGCATACTGGGTAAAGTGTAAAGTACTGTCTTAGAGGACACGCCAAATCCCTTTTCATGAAAAATGGGAGATATTTCCATAAAGTAAACCAACCAGGGACATATCTATATAGAGTAAGACAAGATTTGCCAAGACATTCTTGAAGAGGGAAAACAGATCACCCATCCAGGAAAATTTCTGCCTGAAATATTCTGCTGCTGGACCGAGCAAGGAAGTGTGTTTCTCTCAAACACGTACCTTTGCCACACCCTCCATGGGGGATTAAATAAGCAAATCCATCTGAAAATAATCAGCTACGTTGCTTTAACTCTATGGCGACAATGGCATCTAAGGTATTTAAAAAATGAAAGAACGCAATTTGTGCTTGAAAACATAAACAATTTTTAAAAGAATAAATGGAAGGGACTAGGAGGTACAAAGCAGCTGTTGGGGAGACTATGTGTCTGGGGCGCAGTTGAGACACCATGTGCATATGTGTGTGCCAAACTGAAGGCCAGGGAATCCAAGGCTGGCTATTGGGTAGACTGGATGCCTAAGGCCAGTTACTGGAGGGATCCATAGCATGCATGAGGTGGTGGGGGTGTGTATGTGTGAGGAGGTCTGAGCACTAGCAGCTGGAGTGGGGACTTGTATCATCAGGTGCTAACAACTGAGGAGACTGGGATCCTGGAAAAGCTACTAGGTTTCTGTGTATTTTCTTCAAATTTAAATTTGTAGTAATGGACACAGTATGAAAAACAAATAAATAAATCTATTATTGAATTTCAAAGCCAGGAAAGCCAACCAGCAAGTTTAGCTCCTCCTTCTGTGAGCTCTGGAGGTCTGTATTCTGCCCTCTCTCAAGGAAGCTTTTCTCCTGAACTTGCCAATAGCAGTCAAAGGGAGATATCTACTTTCTTATTCTAAAAGCAATTAATTAGGTATTTAATCAATCATTTATTTGGAACACCTTTCATGGGGGTAAAATTAGTAAGCCTGTTTCAGGACTTGTTCTTTGATACTCATCCATGTTATTATCAGTTATATTGATCTTATTTTGATGTGCTAAAAATCACTGCTTAGAAAGGTAAAATCCAAACCTTATACCTACTTGAACTTGAGCAAATAAACCTTTTGGACC
>NW_009915657.1:0-3770 GCF_000696875.1 Nestor notabilis | reverse complement strand
CCCTCTTTCCTGCTCTGGCTCATCACAGATTTAATATAGATGTCTTGAAGTTTTCATCTGTCACAGATTTGCTCAGTGTACAAGGAAAGAGGGATTTTGCTTGGCATGATGATTGCCTTTCCCTGGCAGCAGAGAACAAGGTGTGAGTTGGGAAACAAATGTGTGGGAAAAGGTACAAGGAGAAACATCTGAATTCTGTCAGATGAAATTGGTAATGGACAATTTTAAAGGAGACTTAAAACATTAGATAAACCTATTACATAATTTTGCTTACATCTCTATTGCTACTCAAATATGATTCTGCATCTTACCTATATGTATCTGAGCTAGCTTCACCTTCCTTGTTCAAATACTGAGGGAGAAGAAGCCTTAGACCCTGGGTATTCTGATTGAAACAACCTTCCAATAAAGTCAAAAATTATATGCACAGTATATGTACGTAAGATAAACTTCCAAAGGGACCATCTCACATTGTTCTTGCAAAATTCCATATTGACATGTTGGCAAAGGTGTTCTAAGAAAGTGCATGTGCAGTTGGTACTGATTTGACTGTTCAGTTGGTTACAGTAGGTGTCTAGATGCATTTGTCAATGCATCTAGATTTTCTCAGACTAAGCTTTTTTCATGTTCTTGCTCTGAGTACAATCCAATACATCTTTTTAGACATATGCATACCTTTGGAACTGTACTGCTAAATCAAATGAATACCAAACTCAAGCCAACAATCTAAAAATGAATAAATTGCCATTTGGCTAAATGAATGACAAAGTCTTAATGGAAATAATTAATCAAAAATATTTTGAATAAATTAAAAGAGAAAACAGAACTTGTATAAAAAAGTTCTGAATGAATTGCAGTTGTCTGAATTATTTCTCCATCACATGTATGTGGAGACAATTCTAATAGGAAAATAATATGCATCCACATAACACATCAGATTTTTAAACACATTCGTACATATATTTTTTTACATGGTTGAAACTATGAGAATTTTGTAATATAAATATATAAATACATTCCTCACAAAAATTAGTTATAAGTTAATTTTAAATCAATATCATTGTCTGTATAGATAATTTGTAAGAGGATGGAGATATACAAAAGGCATTTGAATTGGTTTCTTAGAATTATGTCAACATTCATCACTGTGCCAAATTAGTCTAAGACCAAAGAAACACTTAAGCCCGACCTAAGAACTAATAATACAGTGTAAATGGCTTTAGACAGTCACATCCTGGTAGATAAGGATGAATTTCATGCTCAAATCTAAAGATAAATTGATGTTGCAATACACTCGTTTAAAATATACAGTAAATCTTCCTAAGAGAAGACAGGAAAGAAAACAGCTACTGTGGTTTAAGCACAGAACTTATCAGTCTTTACCAGCAGTACAAAAAAAAAAGGGTCTAAGGCACTCTTCTTAGGAACAGAGGGTATAAAAATGCCAGAAACAGATGAAATAATAAGAGAAGCTGTAGGATTTCTTCCTCTTTCTCTTATCCACAAATACAAAAAAGCATTCTGAAATAAAAACCTGATTTAGCTTTGGGGTTTGTTTATATAAAAGCATATAAACAGGTATGCAAGAAGTTGCTAGGTAGGGATTTATGCTGAGACATATGCAGAGTAATAACAGTAAGTCTCACGGAGGCCACTTAAATAAATAGCATTTTAAAACCAGATTCTAGGGTAGGAAAGAAAAGTTATAAGAAATATATTTGCTCATAGTCAGAGAAATACATAAAATGGTGTGGAAGACTGGTTGTGTAAAATCGTCAGTGTTGGGCACTGAATCATAATATTTGTTATATCTTTTAACCTTAGCCATGGCATGTGAAGGGGCAAAATAAATTCATGAAGGGAGTTTTGTATGAGAGTCGTTTCATTCCTCTTACGGAATGAGTAAGATTTCAATGATGTTTTAGTATGTATTTCATTATTTCAAAGGGCAAGGGGCAAAGGCAAAGTTTCATGGTTTGATTGTCCTCTCTAATCAAAATGTTCAATGACTGCAATGAAGTGAATTCTGCTAATACGGCTCTGTTTTGTTGAAGGGACAATAAAAGGACTACAGATGATTGTATTGCTTATTAAGCCCAATAGTGCAAGCAATACAGTCTTTAAACTTGGTGTCTAAACAGGGGTGAATTTCACCTGGAGGTAACTTTGGCCTATTGCGCTAGCAATTATATTATTATAAAATATGTTTTACAGAGGAACCAAATTCCATCTAGAATCTTCACCCAGAAAAAGCAGCACTGCTGTGCCTTGTTCAATTTTTCTATTCCAGAGCTGGCATCCAGGTGTGTACTTGAAAAATATCTTTGACTTTACATCTACAATAAGCATAACACAATTTAAAAGCACAGATGACACAGAGCTTAATTTAGAAACCGCTGCTTTTATTAAATTTAGCTACTTTTCCCCTGCAGCTTTACATTAATATTGACTTCAAAGTGCTAGTGGCTTTCATTAAATTGAATTACTTTCTCCTGCAATTTGAAAAGTAATGAGGCAGCTACTAAATGAAGCTGTTGACAAAATAGGAGTAGAGGCTATTAAAAATTACATGGCCAAGTGTGAGTCATAAACAATGATGGTTATAGTTCAAGGGTGGTTTCAGAACAAAATTACACAAAACCCACAAAATAAACAATTCTACCTGATTAATTCTTTTATTTCTGTTCTGTTTCAAACAGATTCTATATTGATGTCCTGCCCATTGAATCCAAGTATCTTCCAGTTGTGTACTGAGCGATACAAACAGCATCTGCTATGATTAACTTCTGGTTTGTGTCATTTCATTCTCCCTAGAGAGCAAAGGGGAGTTTCTTGCTACTGCAGCATTATTGTTTTGGTGTGCTTTGGAAGTGCCTTTCCAGGGGAAAGTTTTCTTGAATTTTCATTTACCTATGAGATTCTAGAAACCTTAATAAAACCACTGCAAACAATATAGGAAGCAGAGGATGAGTATGATGTACTTTCTGTATTTTTTCATTGCTTCTCATGTAGTGGTATTCACAGTAGCTGGAGTTTTTCGAATCCTAAGGCATTTATACCTGAAGCTGATATTCCTGGATTTCTATAATCCTTTGTGTCCTGGGTTCAGCTACAGCAGTCATTTTTTTTCCTTCTTAGTAGCTGGTGCAGTGCTGTGTTTTTGACTTTCAGCTTGGGAACAACACTGAAAACACTGGTGTTTTTAGTTGTTACTAAGTAATGTTTACGCTGACCAAGGACTTTCTCAGTCTCATGCTCTGCCAGGGAGGAGGAGAAGCCGTGAGGAAGCAGAGACAGGACACCTGACCCAAACTGGCCAAAGGGGTATTCCATACCACAGCACGTCATGCCCAGTATGTAAACCAGGGGGAGTTACTCAGAAGGCCCAGATCGCTGTTTGGGTCGAGCTGGGTATTGGTTGGCGGGTGGTGATCAATTGTATCCTCTCCCCTTGTTATTTCCCTTATCATTATTACTGGTAGCAGTAGTGGTTTGTATTACACCTTAGTTACTGGAGTGCTGTTATCTCAACCCGTGGGAGTTACATTCCTCTGATTCTCCTCCCCATCCCTCCGGGAGCAGGGGGAAGAAGAAACAAAATTAATTTACAAAAATCAAAGAAAAAAAAGCAAAAATCAAAGGAAAATAAGTGTTTCTTTAGATTTACTTACCTTTTATTCATGTTCTCAAAAAATTAAAATTCACAAAGAACCCCCTGTGCTTGACAGCTGTGAATGTTGAGTTCATAGAATCATAGAATCATAGAATAG
>NW_009915656.1:380-648 GCF_000696875.1 Nestor notabilis | reverse complement strand
TCCTGCCTCTGGCTCTACAGCCAGACTCCCACCACACACATGATGCAGAACCCCCAGACCCCTCGGTCCCCCACATAGGGTCAGCCTCCTGGGAGCCCAACCTTGACTGTGTGTCCCGACCTCCCTATATCCCCATCCTGGACCCTGATCCCTCCATCCCTGCCCTCATCCCTATTCCAGAGATGGAAGAGAAGCTGGGGGGAAGCGGAGGGAAGGGGAACGCAGGCCAACAAGTAAGAGCTGCCACCCTCAGCCCCAGCAACAGGCA
>NW_009915656.1:0-237 GCF_000696875.1 Nestor notabilis | reverse complement strand
GCCGCCAAGAGCTGCGGTGGCCCCGGGGCTTGTTTATGGCTTTCACCCCTCGCCATGCACAGGCAGGAGGGTCCCTGCACTGCGACGTGACACAGCCCATGGTGGGAAGAGGAGGGAGAAAGCCCTCGGAGCCAAGGCACGTCCACGCCGTCAAGTACCCCCGCACACAAGCACATGCCCCTCCACGTGCTGCCCGAGTGCCCTGGCACGCGTTGCCACACATGCCCCCCCCCGCCA
>NW_009915655.1:0-1588 GCF_000696875.1 Nestor notabilis | reverse complement strand
GGGGCCCCCCCGGCTCATCCCTGGGTGCGCTGGTACCCCCCCGGTGCCTGGGTCCCTGCAGAGGCCTCTTCCGCCCGGAAGCACCCAAAGGCCTGAGGTGGCCGAGACGTCACCTCCGGGCCGGGGAGGGGAACTGGGGGCACTGGGAAGGACTGGGAGGTAATGGGAGGCAACAGGAGGGGGACTGGGGGGACTGGGAGGTATCAGGAGGGGAACTGGGAACAGCTGCAGCCAATGCAGGTAGTGATGGGACTAAACTGGGAACACTGGGACCTTCTTCCCACACCACAACAGAGACCACAGCTTCTTCCCAGTCCATATGGGGAGCCCCCCAGTTCACACTGGAAGCCCACACTCCCTTCCCAGTATGGACCAGAAACTGTAATCCCATTCCCAGTCCATCCTGGGAGCCTCCAGCACATTCCCAATCCATCCTGGAAGCCCCTATCCTTTTCCAGTATGGTCTGAGACACCCTTCACCCTTCCCAGTCCATACTGGGAGCCCCAAACACCTGTCACAGGCATCAGGTTTATTCACATCTCCAGCACCCCACAAATCCCAGATGCCCAAATACCCCGCCCGGGGGCAGGGGGCAATAAATAAGGAGGGGGGTAAAAGGCACCCAGGGCAGAGGGCAGGAACTGGGCTGCGATGGTCCATACTGGGAGAAGCCATATGTGCATTAGATCCCAGTCAGGGCGCCCTACTGGTCCATACTGGTCCATACTGGGAGGACGCAAGGCCACAGGGGTGAAGAGATCCTGGGCAAGATTCTGTACTGGTCCATTCTGGTTCAGACTGGTAGGACACAAGGCCACAGGGGTGAAGAGATCCTGGGCAAGATGCTGTACTGGTCCATTCTGGTCCATACTGGGAGGACGTAAGGCCACACAGGTAAAGAGCTCCCACTGGGCGGCCATGCTGGTCCTTACTGGTCCATACTGGGAGGGCTGAAGGCCATATCAAAGCAGCAATCCCAGCTGATGGAGCTGTACTAGTCCATCCTGCTCCAGTCCAGACCCATGCTGGTCCATACTGGTCGGGCCCAAGGCAATGTAGATCCAGGAGTTCCCAGCTGGGACGTAGTGGTTCATACCGGTCCATTCTGGAGTGTCTCCAGGGGGTCCATTTGTCCCTTATAGATTCCTTATGGGAGTTCAAGAGGGCCCCATATGGGCCTACAGGTCCCCATGTTGACCTGGGAGTCCCCACAGTGGTCTGTGGGTCCCCAAAGAGGACCAACAGGTCTTCATATGTTGTCTATGGGGTCCCCACATTGACCTATAGGCCCCCATGTGGTATCTATGGGGTACTCATACTGCCCTCGGGCTCCCCATGATGCCCTAGGAGCCCCCAAAGGAGACTGACAGGTCTCCATGTGTTGTCTGTGGGGTCTCCACATTGTCCTATGGGTCCCCATACTGACCTAGGGCTCCCCATGGTGTCCCCACATGGTGTCAATGGAGCCCCCACGCTGCCCTCAGGCTCCCCACAGCACCCCAGGAGACCCCAAAGTGGACCCACAGTCCCCATACATTGTCCACGGGCTTCCCTAATTACCCCACCCCTTTGAACCCCCCAGCCCAA
>NW_009915654.1:0-15665 GCF_000696875.1 Nestor notabilis | reverse complement strand
TTGCCGGCTGGGCTTGAACCACGACAAGAACATACTTCTGCAAACATTGTGCTTGTAACGTGCATTACATGCTGCTAAGTTTTTGCTAATATTCGTAGCTGTGTTCTTTGGAAACATTTTGATGTCTTTAAGTATTCTTGAAATGGGTGTGGGAATGAATGAGTTTTCAAGACCACATCTTTGAGGTTATTACCACATATGATCTCATTAGTATTTCTGTGGAGATTTTGACTTTTCTTTTACAAAGTAAATCATGAACCAAAACAATCCTTAGTGTTATACTGTGATGTCTGATTAATCTAAGTGCCCCAGAACATTTATAATTGTATTTACGTTTATATTGGCTATGTATTCATAATGGAACATAATGTGATCTAATATGATACAATAATATCCAATAATACATATCCAATGATATATATATACTCTAATGAATTATAATTTGAGGGGAAAAATAATTTAGTTGGCTGCAAAGGCATAAGCAGGGCTCTGTTTCCAGCCCAACAATGGATCTTGGGCACAATCTTGAACAAAAAGCTTCTGCTTCAGTTCCAAATCTTATCTTTATGAATAAAATTTTAAAATAATCCATAAATATTTAGCATCACCTTCATTGTTATCATTGTTATCAATAACTTCAACTACAGAACTCAACAGGACAACCTCTGTCTACTCCAGGTAGCTGAGAGTTGTATTACTGTAATAATTCAGAGCACTCATATTTAAGTTACTTAATTTTGCTATCATGAGTACATACTTTGGATTTCTTTGGCAGGAATAAATGTGGATATTTGTATTCTTAAATTCTGTAGAGAAGACAGCTACTGAAAAAAAAACCAAATCAGTGTCATGGCTGTGATAGTTTTGTTTGTGTGTCTTGAATAAATGTAAAGTCAGGCTAAGACAAACTGGAAAAAAGCTGCTCTTTCTTCATAACATTACCACAGAGCGACCGAAATTGCTGTAACTACATAAAGAGGGAACTCAGACTTGCTCACAAGTTATTGAAGCTTAACAAGATAATCCATCATCTGACCTAAGCAGATGACCAAGTCAGTGCTCTCTGCCCATGGCAAGGGCCTGGTAAACTACTTTAGCTTGAACTTTGCAGTGCACTCCCATCCTGCATTTACAACAGTTTAGACCACACAGGTAGTAGTTGCCATGGATAAGCTGATACTATGCTTTAATGCATTACTGCTGTAGTCGCTTGTGTGCCTGAACCCCTGCTTATAGCAATATATTTCTGCTCATAAAATTCCCTGCACAGACAAGACCAGCTTTTGCTTTTATCATTATTTCCATCGCTTTAGTGTAGATCCAATTACACAGGTATAAAATGTTTCTACTGGCATACCCTGGCATCAGTACTACAGCAGTTAAACAGATAACTCTAGAATCTGGATAGATGTGTGAATAACAACAGCTGATCAACAACTATGCTGATAAAATTTAAATGAGATCAAGCCTAAATCTTATCCTACACTGATAATAGGAATGTCTGTTATGTGTCAGACTCAACTGGACGTGAGAGGAGTAAGACCAGAAGCAGATCTCAGTAAAACCTCCCTCAAGTTCTTGTGGGCTATCCTTTAATGCAAGTAAAAGCTATCGAGGTTCCTAGCTTGCTGTGGGCAGCTGTGTCCTAATCAAAAAACACCCAGCCATGGCAGCAGTAAATGCCAGATTGATTATTAACACTTGAGCATATACATTATGGCATCGTCTAACTATACTTACATATCACCATGTTTTACAATTCCCAATGTGCTTTCACTGTTTCAGTACGTGAAACAGAGAAATAGACTGTAGATGTCTTCAGAGAATAGTGCTTTCTCCTGACCACAGCCATGGGTCAGCATACAAAAAGCCAAAGGCGAAGGACTGCATTCTTCGTCCACTTCTGCTTCTATTCATTAGCTTGCAACATCTTGTAAATTAAGAGCAGAGGCTGTGATCTGTGTTAGACCTGAACTAAAAATGTCTCACATGGCTTTGCAAAGGTAAAAAAGCTCAAACTGTAATCTGTACTGCCAGGTAATTCAGGACATATTCTAGCCATAGTTAAACAAAATGGTTTATCTGAACTGAAAATAAAGTATCTGTTCCAGTCGATACATCTGCCAAATTTAAAACATGATATAAACTAAAGTCGACAGCATAAGCCACTCAAACAAGGCCTCAGGGATTCCAAAATGTGCCTTATTATTTATTTTTCATACTTGATTGTAGGTTATGTGCAGGTAAGTGTAGTGCTACCCTGAGGGTTTTAAGTGTAATGTAGTCAACCATGATAATACCTTCAGTATCTAGGAAGACAGTTCTCACAATGACTAATATGAAATGAAAGCAAAGCTGAGTGTTTTTCAGACTAGTGTTAAGTTTCCTCTAGAGTTATTCAGTAGATTTCTGAAATGTTTTCAGTATTTCCCTACTAGTAAGACAACAAGTATTGCCCCATTTGTGACACTGTATGTTCCAGCACTCAAAGAAACCTAACATTAATTTGCTTTTATAACCCTGTAATACATGAGAAATTGCTATCCTCCTGTCTATCCACTACTTCCTGCAGTAATTTGGGCTGGTATTTACCAGTCATTTCCTCAAAAATGAATCACTAACCACTGACACATATACATGTAGTAATGACAAAAACAAATTACCCAGAATTACTCTGCTTCAGGTGCTCCCATCCATTTTAACCTATCTCTCAGTGGTGAAACGTTTAAAAGCTGGTCATACAAATACTGTGTGCTTATATATATTTTTCTTAGCCTTAATTACCTTAAAATAAGAATGTAATCTCAGGAGGAATTTGAAGACGTTTGTACATATTTCACAGACATGTGCAAAACCAGAGTTGTGCCTCAGAAGAAAACAGTATTCAGATTAGACTCACTGGCTCTAGTTGCTTTATGTTGTTCAACTGATACAAACAGATCTATGCCTGGCTTAACAGTGAGCAAATTTCAAGCAGCTTTGTGTTGTTAGAATAGCACGGGACACCAAAAAGTACTACTGAACTTGATTTTATCTCTGATAAAGGAAAAAAAAAATGGTAAAGGGTAAAGTTAAGCCTTGGCTTCTTATACAATCTTTTGCTGGAAGTTATACTTGCAGAATGGGATCAACAAAAATTAGCACATTAAGTGAAGAAACACAGAACATAATGCTGTATCTTGAATTCCTGCCCTTCTTTGAGGCTTAATGTTGCCATGAGTTTTTCCCTTGTTTTGGCATTTATAGCAGAGAAACCTCTCTGCAAATAGACAGCTTAAGAAGCAAGAAGGCATATACAAGGAAAGAGGGATGATGTCCTCTTGCCCTTTTGCTGTAGGCAGCTCTGCTGTTACAGTGTATTCACAGGAGACCAGATTCTCTTCCTCCCCGCCTGCTACTGGGTAGAATAGTTCCTTTTTGTATGGAGCCTTATTCCATTGTCACTTCAACTTATAATCTGGCTGCTACCAAAAAAAGTTCCTTCTGTCTCATTTGTTTTAATACCCATGTTTGTAGCAGAAGCCAAGTTCTACTTGAAAATATGGGATAATCATAATTCTAATGACTGTGGCTAAGATCGTCTGCATTCCTGGCTGTAACATGATGCTTTACCATAATTCAGTGTTAATTTTGCCTTGTGACAATGGTGAGCAATTCCTTTCCCCTTATCATCATCACAGTCATGTCAATGGATTAATTAGTAAAGAATAACAAATACAGATCTTAATCTCTTGTAGTGTTTCACAACTCCTGTTGGATTCATTAGTTATGGAAAATCCAGAATTTTACTCCTGCTTTGCTTGCTTTCTAAAAGCAGAATGCATGCATGAGTAACCCAAGAATTAGTGTTGGAGCTTTCTGTGGATTATAAAGTTATTCACCTCAAGGGACATCAGTGACATGGTACTAAACTGAAAAAACAGAGCTAAAGTGGTTTGCTCTGTCACCAGGGCCCCTGAAAGGTACCTAAGGCCTTTTTCACAGTATAGTATTAACAGTTTTAATTTATATTACACAAGAAGAAAGTTAAAATTTTACTTCCTTTACTTTTTCCTCCACCTCTTCCTTCTTTGTCATCTTCAAGAGCAACCACCCATGGTATTTCTACTTTCTTAAAACTATTTGCAAGAAGATTTTCATATGCTTTATCTTCATTTTGAGCCTATGTTATTTTGTAAACCTGTAGTGGGGTTTAAACTGCATCCCTCTACATGTAAGGTTATTTAAGTGGTTATTAAGGTTATTAAGTGGTAAGAAGTTTATGGCTTCTTTCTTCTCTTTCAGTGTTGTTAATGAGAACTTTGGTTCTCATTGTACCTTTGTCCATTATCTTGAAGAACTATGTGGTAGTAGTTAAAGCTCTTACAGACCTGAAATGAGCTTCTTGTATTTCTTATTTCATACTTTTTTCAAACCTCAAATTGTTCTGGCTTATCCTTTAACAATATACAACTTTAAAAATGCGTTCCTGACTAAACCTCTAATTTTGCTGCTGCTGAGGATGATGCCAGTACCCTGACCCCGCTTATTTCACCTTCATCTGACAGATCATACACTTATCTGCATAGACTGGTGCAGCAGAGTGCAGAGATCCCTGAAGCAGTATGGCTTCATCAAAACAATTTGCAGCTGGGCAGATTAGCTTTGCCTTTCAAACTGGGCTAATACGATTATATTCAGCCACACTAACATGATTATATTGCTTCTAGGCTTTATTCCTGCACTTCTGCACACTGCTGCCACTGTGGCATACAGACCTACCTACTCACTTAGTGACCTCAGCATAGTCTTAGTTTTCTAGGTTGTGGTAATTCCTGTACTACATTCCAACGTTAAATTTGTAGTGACCATGTTTTGTGACAGTGAGAATGCTCTGCTACAGTACAAATCCTTTCCTGTTCCCTCCTCCCTGCCACCATGGTTGCATCAGCCTTGCACTATCTCCCCTTCATGTTTTCTTAAAGTTAATAAAGATGTTCTTTTTGCACTGTGAGAACGACAACAAAATCAAGCCCGACAGAGTGGTGCACACAAACATTTCCCAGAATAAAAAGGATAATTGCTAGTGAGTTTCAAGTCTCAGTTTTAAGTAACAAATAATGAGTCTTATTCCATGTCCTAAGCAGTCAATGCCCATCATATGCTGACTGCATACACCAGTGACAAATGTTTGCGAACAAATCTCATAATAGGGCACCTTTTACTCTGTACCAACCCCAGAATGCATTACTGCACTGGCTATTTAAACACTGGAAAGTAAAAAGCATTTCACAGAATTAATTTCCTCTCTTTCATGAGAGAGATATAGCGCATTAACTGATCTGAAACCAGAGCAAGTTTTCTTTATAACGTGGTCACTCACTAGGCAGGCTTTCCACAGAGCGCAGGAGCTGAAGTAAACAATCACTTAAACAGAAGGAAGCTCTCCAGTGCCCTGCCATGCTGATGATTCTAGAAAAAGGGAAAAAAAACCCACCCAACTAACACTTCATTGCATGTTGAAAAGAAAGTGTAAGCACTCTGTTTAGAAAGCTTTAAAGCATAATTGGAATTCAACATGCAGATTTCTGTATTATTACAATGCTGTGTGCACTAGATCATTTGCTGAGCAGCCAGCATTTTAAACAACACATTGCAAGAACTTTGTGCTTGTACAATAACAATGTAGAAAAATTAGGATGACAGCACAAGTATAAACATTCTTCAGCTGAAATGGGAACTACAGTGCAGTGCTAGCCTATGTATTACGAGAACAGAACATTTCTGCTTCCATGGAGCACAGATGGAGCACAGATCACTAGTATGCTGGCAAGCTGAACTCAAAACAGAGGTAAGCTACATATGTACTGGCAGGTAAGCTCACTGATCTTTTTAACCCAATGAACATCTGATGTGATGTGAGATTCACTAAATTGTATATTGCAAATCAAGGTCAGAATGAAGGGTGACTTACTGTTCTGTGACATTCTCCCTGCTTCACTGACTGAAATCAGTTGTGAATTCCAGAGTACTTTCCCTGTGCTAATCTGATAGCAATTTGAAAATGTATTTGACTATAGAACTAAGCGTATCTGGACTCAAATCTGCAAAAAGTGGTAGGAAAAATAATTGGAAAAAAAGTAAATTTATACTTGTTCTTATTCTACCACGATGCTGATGCTGCTGTGCATAAAGGCCGGTGTCTCTGTATTGGAATTAAAGTACCATGTTCACTGCGAAGAGGGCCAGAAGGTTAAGCTGGCACTGCAGTATCCTAGGCTAACCCTTCCTTTTGCTTACTACAGTCACAGGAAAGAGTTGCATTGGTATGAGAATGTGTGTGACTGGAACCTCCTCTTTGCTTTGTGAGACGAATGACGCTGGCAGAGCGCTCCAAAGCCACAGTGCACAGGAGAATCTGGGTCATTGTGCAATGTGTTAGCTGTGCCAAATCATAATGTCAGTGAAACTATCAGACCACTAACCTAAAAAACCTAGTTCCTGATTGTGAAATATAATCTTAAATACACAAGACAGACCAACTTTTATTAGGATTGTGAGGCGGTTTTGGTTTTGTTCTCAGAATAAGTCATAGAAAAGTATGTACACAGGAACAGTGTGTGAAAAAAGAGTATGTATACACACGGATGTGTATTTACACTCATTGAGGGTTTTACCATTCATGGCATACTGCAGGATTCACGGTCACTACTAGGATTCAATGAAATGCCTGTTCTCTGAATCAGTCTCCCATTTATCTACTAAATCTTTCTATTTCATGCAATCTAAAGAATTATTTGTAGGTGGAAAATACAAACTATACATTGAGAAGAGATATACATTTGCTTTTTAATAAGAACGTGAAAGAAAATGTGATCTTGGATTATAACTGTATTTGCCTATAACTGTAGATCATTAGCAAGGCAGACTGAGTGAAAAGAAAAGATTCCCTGGCAACCCTCCCCCTCTTCCAATGCCTGCTCAAGCAGAAAAAAACAACCGCCCTGCATACATATTCCAATGAGCCACTGTGGGGCAGTAACAACAAAAACATTCCTAAGCAAAACAAGGGCCTTTGAACAGCCAGTTTGCCTTTTCTGAGCAAAGGCTACAAAGAAACAGTTCTTCGAAGAAAAGATGAACATTAGGATTTTTGTTCTTCTATTATAAAACGTTATTAGGCTTTTTGGGAAACGTTTTATAGATACGCTTAGCTTCAACTACTTCCACAGAGATGCTTGCATACAGCTATTTTGAAGCTGTTACTCATTTTTAGAGCAGAGAATGGAGGTTGCATGCGAGATATACAAGACTGTTTAAGACACTATCTGGATTTTCTGTGTGTGCATAAACTCTTCTACCTGAGGGCTAAGTAAATAAGTTCTTCTCAAGTGATTATTCTCTGAGCAGTTTTTCCTTGTAAAGTATAGAAACCTCTGAAGATTAGATATTTTTGTGCAGTCTTTGTTCCTCTCAGGCCAAAATCTTAACAGAAGTTATTACAAAAAATGATTCTATATCTTAAGGGTAAAAGAAAATACTTTGTTCAGTTTTGGGTGTAACCTGAACCAGAATTACTGAGCTGCTTTGGATCCAACAATTCACAGCTATAGGTTCAAAATTAGATTAATAGCTTTGACTTCCTCTCTTCTAATCTGACCATTCTGTAGTTTTTGTAGTATCAATGAAATCTGAAGGAATCAACTGTTGTTTCTTTTTACATAGTACCAAAAGGGAAAAAAATGCCTGTTTAAAGATCGCTAATTCTAATCTGAATTCTGTACGAATACAAAACTTCCTGTAACATTCATTCTAAATAGATATTGCCCTGTAGAGCTGCAAAAATTTTATACCAGATGAGCAGTGTATGCTGAATTATAGAATCTGTAAAAAGTCAAAGTATCATACTTCAATTGAAGTGTTAGAAAAAGAGGATCAAGACATCCAGAGAGCTGAATTACAGCCATGGCTCTTCAGTTACACTTTGAAGATCATTTCCATTTCCATTTTGATCTTACATCTTACTCATAACTAATTAACATTTGGGGATGCGTGACAGATGGTATGTACCACCTTGTCTTTTGGGGCAGTCTTCTCTTGTCTTGGCTTTTCCAGATATATACCAGACCTAAAATAACTTTTTTGGGGGAAAAAGAAGAGAGAGATAAGTGAACTTACTTTGGCTCGCAGACAGCAGTGTGAAAAAGCTGGAAGTTTCTTCTAATATTTAAACATTCTTCCAATATTATTTTTAGACATTTATTTATTTATATTTAAATATATTTAAAATATTTATTAGATTTGTAGGTTTTCAGATGTAGACCATCACTCCATTTTTAGAAAGATTAGGCTATCAATTTAATGCAAATAGGACCAGAAGCATTACTCCAAGTACTTCTCTTCAAATATCCCAGCTAATGAATCTTGCAGCTGATCCTACTGATACTTCAGGATATGAAAGATGACGCTGTCATATCATCTGCAAACTGGAGATCCCTTACTGATGTTCCCTGGGTTTACAGCATTTGTGATTCTTTAACTTCATCTCCACAGTTTGCTTGGCTTTACTTTTTCATCATAAACAAACATAATGAAAAATTACAAAAAAGAAGTATTTGGAAGTTTTATTAATTTAAAGCTATCTCAGGGACGAGGCAGCCAGCTGAATTTTCAATTGAGACCTGTAAGTGCTCACTACTAAGCCTGCAAGGCAGCATTAAGCATCATCCTCAAATTGTAGAGTTTCCCATCAGTTCTTTAAAAGAATTGCAGTGAGATTCTTGTGTTTATTCTTACAGTGGGAAATGTTCTGAAGAAGATTATATCCAACAGTTTTGCCTCACAGGAAAAGGGAAATAAACAGCAAAAAAGTTAGAAAGTTGATAACACCTATATGCCCTTATTTACACTGAAGAATCAAGACAGTCAGGAGAAGATATTGTATTTAACCCAATGTTAGCAGACCAGTTGCAGTAGTAGAATATTTAGTTTGAGGTATGTAGAAATAGTAACTACAGTCACATTTTTAACTATGCTTCATGAGACACCTTGGCTGTGCTGGTATTAGAGACGACACAGGCAACCCAAAGAAAAAGCTCATTGGGATTTTCACATTCCAAGATCAGTTGAAAGAGTTGCAGTTATAAAACAATCTTTCTGCCTGGATGATACCTAACAATTTGTCCACATAGTAGCATGGTAACTTTATAAAAGGTATATTCAAATTGTAAGCAGACACTTGAAGATGAGGAAATTAGTCTATCAGAAGCCCATAAAATGAAAAATAGGAGACAGTACAGCCTACAGTAATCTGACTTACAAGTTGATGTTTTTAATAGATTTTTGTTTAAGATCTTGCTAAACTCTGAGGCAGCCTTTCTGTGACAGGCAATTCTACAACACCCCACAGCCATTGCCACAGTCAATCAAGAATCATATTTTAGGGCCCTAAGTGTTACAAAATTAAGAGAACGCAACTTGGATTGTTCTGACACCTCAGCATTCAGTTTTTCAATCTTTTCTCTCCAAACATAGATGCACTTACTGAAAAACAAGCCTTGAAACATTCCCATAACTATCTGCTTGTGAAGTAAAAGCGAAAAGAAAACAGAAATCAAGAAGAATACCTTCCTTAGAAAAACTAAGCACATTACTTCTCAATTTCAGTTGCGTTCACCTTGCACTGCTGGTCCCAGGGCTGAGAGTCTTGTTTGGTAATTTCACCCTACCATTTATTTGGTGTTTTCTTTGGTTACCTCCTGTTTGGACCAAACTTTGTGCCTAAACTGGCTGGCTGTGGACAGTGAAAGAGATTAGTGTGTAGATTCCATGTTTTTATAAGCTGTGACCTGTCACTTCAGGGACGTTTTTCAATGTCTTTTACAAATGTAATGTAACTGGTGCTGTTATGTAATGATATTGGTGCTGGCTTGTGCTTCTAGGCTAAATTAACTGGTTACCCAGAACTAGCTAGGAACATGATTTTAAACAAGACCAAGGGGGAGTTTTAAAATAACCCATAATATCAAAATTCAGTGTTTGTGCACAAGTTCTGTATGTTTGACACCAAACCCACAGTATTGGCTATAAATTGTGGCTGGAGCTGGTGGAGGTGGAGAGGAGGGAGCAGGGGTTAGGCTCGTATCGGAACCATCTTGAATCTCCATTTTAATTAATTATTTTCCACTAACCGGCTTCTGCCAGAAAATGTGGGAATCAGATAAGATACGTAAAAGATCGTCAAAATTCAGAATCTTAGTTGCTAGTTTTCCTGCTTTCATGATCTATTCCTCCTAAGCACTTACGTTTAGAACTAGGGACAAGTGGTCCAAAGGTACATTTTACTGTATGGACCACTGTGAAAATTATAGGAAATGCTGAAGAATATAATCTTCCCTGAACTGTCTGACACACATTCTAGAAACAAATCTGTGCTGGCAACACTGATTATATATACCAGGTATAAAAGCATAACTGGCAGTGAAAACCTGGCTGAACAATGCAATGATACTGTATTTCTTAACTTGGAAGGCTGTTCATACAGCCTGCTCAGCCAGGATGTTCATCCAGCCCATGTACCATTTATAAGACATTGTGTTAGCATTGAAGTAGCTTATAGATTGTTTTAATATGACTTGAAGCAGTAGGGTGTATAATTGTCTGACTGTTTCTTTCCACTGATTGCACAGTGTTACTTCTTTCTGCATCTGAAAAGGCTTTTTCCTCCACCTGAACACTTAACAAGTAAATTTCCAGATATTTAGAAGCAAATGCAAAGAATTCAGAACAAATCTCATGCCTGCGATTACAGCCTAAAATGAAACTCTAACAAACAGAGCCAGTACAGCTATTTGTTTTCAGTGGGTTCTGTTATTATTTGCTTCAGCAAAGTATTGCAGTGTAAAACCCTTCCTCATCCTACTTCCTGTTTTCTGGAGAGAAACGTAGTTTTAAACCCTCTACACAGTATAGTCTGTACATACAAAGGGTATGAAGACTCAATGGGATGAGTAGTCTTTGGGACCACTTAGCACTTGTCAGACTGCTGTTTACCTTCTGCCACAATTTTCTGGGTACCATGTTACATTATTGATGTTATGAGTTAAATTTCCCACTAATTACTAAGTGGACTTCACCAATGAAACTCAGGCTTGGGAATACCTATGAGACTGTGCTTTCAATTGCCTACACATATACAGTCTACAAAGTACTTGCATCAATCACAGCAGTGTGTGTGTGATAAGTGCCATTATGTGACTTAATTAATGCCTGTAGAGCATTGTCAGATTCATAAGCAGCCAAAAACATTACCATGATGTTTTTTACATCTGCTAACTTTTTTTATAAGCCAGAAATAAAACCCAGAGTAAAGGTGGTCAGATGGATTGGCAATTAATTGGAAAATCACCAACGACTACATGGTGAGGAAAGCAATTACTGCCAAATGCAGCAATGAGAAAATGCAGCCATCAGGGATATTTGGTATTAAGCCTTCAAAGGAATGTAAATACTTAATTTTTTAAATTATTTTTGTATAATGCATTAGCTTGCAATGAATGTGGCATGTAAATGCATGGGCAGCATGGGAGGTAGGCAAAATGCCTAACATACCAAAGCTTGTGTGTGAAAAGTATATTTACACTTATTTGACTGGTGAGAAGACAGCACATTTATGTTATTATAAATGTAAAATCCTGTACATTTTTGCTTATATGCTCTTCTTTATAAAGCCATGTAATTTACTAAGGCATGCGTTTGGGTCAACTAAACAGAAGTTCCACAAGTGGGCTACATGAGGAGCATTACGAGTACAAATGAAGTACTTAAGCAATAATGACAACTATAGGTATTTTTTATTTAAATTTTATGGTATGATGAGGCTTCCAAGACTCCTGGATGAGGCATAATATGGTAGGTGTCTCACATACAGGTAGATAAAGAAGGTTGAAGCAACCTTATCAAGGGCTGTATGTATGATCCTTATACTTGGGGTATACTTCCATGTATGATACCACACACGATAAAGTGTTGAAACCAAGCAAATCCTATTATAAGTCAAAGAATCTCTCACTATAACCTTCTCCTTCCAAAGTTAGGGGGGAAAACTCTGTCAAATTCAAAAGAACATAAGGTAAATGTCCCAGTTCTATGATCATTAGCAATACATGATGGTAAGTGTTTGTCATAGTGGTAAATGTCACAAGTGCCACCATAATTGCGACCCCTTGGGCAGGTGGTAAGCTTTGGAATGAAGATGTCAGGGACTCTGCATTAAAAGCTGGTGGTTGAACAACTGTAAGTTTTATTTTGTAGTATTTGCTAAGTAGGAATCATATGTCGTACACAAAGCACTGAATTATCTGTTTTTTACCCACTTAGTAATACTGTACTATACAAATAATAATGATGCCTCACTTTGGTAAGATACATTTTGTCCTCTGAAGAACTTGCAAGCAAAGCAGATGAGGAACAGGACAGGAAACAGGCCTAGAGTAACATACTTGGGCCACGTGAGAGAGGAAGAGCAACAGCTAAGAACACAACTCAGGTCCTCATGCTCCAGCTATTCCCTCTAATACTATGACACGTTACTTAGCCAAGACTGTACTGGGAGTTTTGTTACTATAAGAGTATATGCTTGTAGGTGTATGACAGCATTTGGGATCCATTGTGTCTGGTATTTACCACTGAAAACCAGCCCAGGAGAATTTTTTGCTTTTGTTTTTTCAGAAACCTATCACTGACACAAGGGAATAAATACCGAAAGAGGCCTGAAAATGATTTATTGAAAAATGTAGTTCTTGCCAGCTGAACTAGACAGCTGAATGTAGAAGTAGCTACACTTTTATTAGACTAACATAAAATAAGAGTGTACATAGTTCTGGAGTCTCTCAAAGGTCCCTTCATCAGTTATCATTTTCCATTCTTGTGAAAGGAGCACTGAGATCTCCAAATCATGTGTATCAGCCAAATTTTCTCTTTCCCCCAATCTAATAAAGATCTCTTTATAGAAAAAATGCTTTTATATCTCTCCCTCTGAAAAAAAAAAAAAATCCTGCTACAACTCCATTATGGAGAGGGATCTTAAACAGCACTAAAGAGAGCTGTTTGTTTTTACCAGTTGCTTTTGTGAAGGAGACTTTTACTGGTGTGTATCTCTGCAGGTACAAACTAAAACCAACAGTGGGTGACTTGTCATGGCATCAAAAGCTGTATTTCTGTTTGATTCCTTATACTGTGGTATTTATTAAATATAATTATGAAAAAATGTAAATGACAGGCCAGGAAAGAAAGACTTTTCTAAATAAATATGCCTCACTTCAGAGAAAAAAAGATTGATGCTCGATACACACGCTTGGGGTCTAGCTCTCTTGCTAAGAGGAGGAGGTAGTGCTAGGCCTTAAGCAAATGCATGCAAAAACAGCATAAGGAGAATGAAAAGATAGAGTAAGGGCAAATAGGACTAGTAAGATAGATAGATAGTAAATGCAACCAAGTAGGAAGTAGGAAACATGACAGAAGTGGAATTTCAGGAAAGGTGCTGGCAAGACAAAATAAATAGAGCCAGAGAAAAAAAGTAATAATTTGATCATAGTATCTTGCAGTAAAGAAAAATCTAGGATACGCTTCCAAGGTACAGATTTTACAAAGAATTGTACTTCAATTCTGATTTCACAGATAACTTTGTTTGTACTGTAAGGTTGTGGGGCTAATACTTAAAAAAACTTCACTAAATACTACTGCATTTTAATAATGATATGTTATGTAAAAATAACAACCTATTACCACTTTGAAATGACAAGAAAATCTTGTGGCAAACCACTAACTTCCTCTTCATCTTTCTGCATAAAAGTACATCTGAAATACAGTGCTTTATATGAAATGGGAACAGGAATGCGTTGCTTTTTGGTATCATTTGAAACCTGAATCTCAGCCTGTGTGGGAAATGAGAAGGCTGCAGTCAGCTGTGCAGCAGAATGACAGGTTTGTGCTGTAAAACAAAGGGAGAATTTTGGCGCATCATATTGGTGTGAAGCAGCACGCCGTGGGGCTGTGTGAAAGGTGTGTAGGGAGTGGAAGAATAAAGAAAACAGAAACAGAGAGAGAAGCCAGCTGTGAACAGCACTGTTCGGTTTCTTGACTGAACAAGCTACTTTAGAAAATGTGAAAAAACATCATCATTTAAAAACATTTTTAAATGATTACTAATATGACCTCAATTATGTTTTCTTTACCTGTACCCACGTGTTTACAATCTGAAAGAAAATAGTGAGAATGACTGCTAAAGATGCCTGATAGTGCATATTTTCTTGGAAGTGTATTTTCATATTAAGGAAATGTCAATATGAACACCTGCAACTCGTATTGCTTGGAACAGTGAGAAACAAATGTAAGTTGGCTCACCACCACTCTCTTCAAATAAGGTTACTGTTACTTTGTGGCCACTACTGTGTGCAATTTTGCACTTCAAAATGTAAAGAAAAGCATGTTGATTATTAAAAACATTGCTCCTTCTTTACAAAAATGAAGTAAATACTAATGTTCAGTGAAGAACAAACTGTCAATTACAATGGATTTCAAAGGGAATATTCTATCAGAATTCACTGTTTCTTCACAAGTAATTTGGTTAACACTTGATTTCAAGGTAAGTGCAGAAACAAACTGAAATATGAAATACGATGCTGTGAGAAAGACAACTGAAGTCAGTTTACAAATCACTGCAGGTACCAGGACAATGAAGAACAAGCTGTAAGACATTGTACTTTTAATTTCTTCTTTCTCTATTTTACACAGCTGAGCACCCTAAGGTCAGTGTGTATTAGTGAGCAGAAGAGAACAAGGCTCTGTGCTGAACTTCGACCAGAAGCACATTAAATTCGTATTCATTCCCTTGTCTGTTGGCTGACACATATGGATAGGAAACAAAATCTTCACATCTCTCTCCTCTGTGCCTGAGAAATGTGGAAAAGACACTAGTTGCCCAACCTTTGCTCCACTCTTTGTGCCTGCAGTGAACAATTGAAGGGACTACACAGAGGTATGCTTTTGTCTCCTGGCATCCTCATGTCAGAGTTTTTCCCTGTAAATGAAAAACCAAATGGTTTTGAGCGGGTAACAGGTCTGATCCTTCAGGCTTTCTGGGCCTCAAGAAAAATCTGCTTCTGACAGCGAAAATCTGCAAAGTGTTTTCCGTGGGGAACCAGTTGAAAAAACAGCCTGTCGGGCACTTGCAGATGCTAGGCTCCACATCTGTATACAAGGTAGAATGAAATTAGCAGCTACTTAAGAACTGAAAGTTGCAATACTTGTTGTGGGCTTTTTTGTTATTAACTTCAGTTATTTTATATTGTTTTCTTTTTAATTTTTGAGTAACAAAAAAACCCAAACCAAACCCAAACCAAAAACCAACCAAACCAAAATCCCAAAACATTTCAAAAGCGGTTCATTCCAAAAGAAAAAAAACAATGCATGTATTATTGCACTTAACTGGTCATGTTACAGACAGTCTGTTTACCCACTTGCACATTGGCTATCTTATTGAAGGAACAGAAATGTAATCAAAGGACTGTAAGTGTGTGCATGCATCTTACCAACTTCTGAGATTAACCTGTACTGTTTTAGTTCCTGCTCTTGCTGTTCAAACAGTTGCACAGGATCCACATAGAATCATAGAATAGTTAGGGTTG
>NW_009915653.1:0-1880 GCF_000696875.1 Nestor notabilis | reverse complement strand
TGGGTCGGGAGTCGCGCTCGGGGCAGAAACCCAGGAAAGCTCTGAGACAGGCGAAGACAAGCAGAGGCGAATGGGCCTCATTCTCTCCCTGCTTGCCCCAGAGCTGTGACTATATCACGCTCACTCTGGCACACTCTGCAGGAAGTAGCAATTTCATTGTGCCTTGTTCTGTAGTGTTTTGAGATACCCCGAGGGACAGGAATTCTGGAGCTGGGAAAAATGATACTCACCATGGCTGTGCCAGCATGTGTCCTGCTAATCCAGACAGGTGAGTGTATTCATGCACTTCCTATTGTCTCCCACAATTTTTAGTAGGCTATGCGCAGGCCTGCGCTGACAAGATGATGAGGTCAGGGAGAAATGCAGAGGGGTGGTGGAAGTAGATATCTGAAATTTCCTTTCCCTTGGAAAAAAGGAAAGGTTTGGAGCAAACACAGCCTTCAACACAAAGCAAGAGAGAAGGAAATAAGCTGCTCTCTGCAGACACATTACTGTCTTTGTTGCAGGTCTTGTTGGATGTAACCCCCCGAAGCAATTCCTCTCTGAGGTATCAGCCATAGTTGGACAGCGAGCGCTTCTGCCCTGCCAGTCCACCATCGAGGACAGTGACACCAGTTTGAACTTCTTCTGGTACCGCCAGCTCCCAGGGGAAGCCTTAACATTTCTCCTGCAAGCATTTAAAGATTCAGGGAATGACAAGTTCCGCCGTGGCCAATTCTCTGTGGTGGTCTACAAAAACGAAACAGCCCCCTTAGAAATAGCAAATGTTTCTTTCAAGGACACTGCAATTTATTACTGTGCTCTGATGTACCACATTAAGCTAAGCCACATTTGCACTCGTGCAAAATCTGCATTGCGAAGAACAGCACAGGAGGGGTGAGCCTCTGCGTCTTCCAGCCTTGGCAGTGCTTTTGTCCCTGAAATGATCCTCTCCTTACTCCAACCCTTCCAACATCTCCCAGCCCAACTCCTCCCTACTTTTCTCAGGGACTTAGAAACACAGGATCATGGGACTGTTTGCAGATCAGCTGGGACACTCAGCTTTCCCCTCCTCCTCACACAGAAACCAACACCCCTAAAGGAAAGGATCAACACCCCCAGACTTCACCTCCAGCTGCAGCATCAATCCTTACCTGCTTTTGGTTCATCCCGTACCTGATACTGCACACTCCAATCTGCTGTGGTGACAGTGTTCTGTCTGAGGTCTCAATGCAGCTTAAGGTTGTAACAACGGGGTAACAGGGCTCTGACTGAAGAATAGAGTGGGGTGAAGATGTGACAGGTAGGGGTCACAAGGGTACAGGCAGGGCAAATGTGCAGAAAGGTGGGGTTAACCAGTTCTAGCTATGTGGACCCTGATGTCCATGGGATTAGTTCACATCCTGGGAAGGCTGACAAGGAGACTCAGTTCCTGAGAGCTCCAGCAGATCCCTACAGCCCCAGCAACCCTCTACCACCATCTCTAGCTGTCCACCTCTGCTCTGTCCTCAACGTAGAAGGCACAACGGATATAATGCCATGTCACTGGTCACCCACAACACAGCTTTATAGCCCAGGAGGAGACACAGGTAAGTTGCAAGACCTGGGAGGGATGAAGCAGAGCTTGAAGGGGCTGCACCGGCAGAAGGAAGGGGGAACACACAACTGCAGAAAGGAGGAGTGTGGAGGAAGGTGACAAGGCTGTGGAGGGTTGTTTCCGCACTGTCTCATTTGTCCCCGCGAGCACGGGATGGGAGTGGGGCCAGGGCGGGCTGGAACCGGGACTGGGGCGGAGCCCGATCCCCTTCCTCAGGGCTCGGCAGGGCCGCGACAGCGCCGCAGCGGCGCTGGGACCTCAGGGTCGGAAGCTTTCGTTTGCGGGGCACCACGCTCCTCCTTGT
>NW_009915652.1:6531-27905 GCF_000696875.1 Nestor notabilis | reverse complement strand
AAAAAAAGTTGTTTTCTGAACTAGAAGAAAAATGGCAATTTTTTGAGTGCCAACTCAAAAAGCGTGTATTACATTGTAAAAAAACAAAAAACACAAAAAAAATCAAAAGCAGGGGTTTAGAGTTATTTATATAAATGTTGAAATTTTGCACTATTTTTTAATATAAATATGTCAGTGCTTGTGTTGGTCAAAGCCTCTATCATGTCTACCATGAACCTGTTAAGGGATCTATGTCGAAGTGAAGAACAAAGTAGCTGGAAGGGGGTGGAGAGTCGCTGAAGTGGAGCTGCCAGCCCCGGGCGGAGCGGTGAGCGAGACTGCATCTTATGCAAATCCTTAATTTCCAGAGTCCCTGCGCGTGGCCGCATGGCTTTACACATTCCCTACAAAGCAAGAGGAGTTGGTGTGTATCTGTATGTCATCCTGTAGGATTATTGGAGTGAAAAGGTAAAAGGAAACCTCCCTGCTTCTGAGAGTCTGTAACGGCTGAAGCAGCAGAAATTACTTGATTTTATTTTTATTTTTTATTTGGACAACCTCTAAGTTTTGGAGGGGGGTGGTGGGGATGAGAATAAACTTCTGTGTCTGAAGGAACAAAGTGGTTTTCGGTTTATTTCTTTCAATGTACAACTGAAGGGCCCTATTTGGAGCTTAAAGCGGTGATTATGGAAGTTTCTGTGAGTAAATGGTAACATGGCCACTGGCTGCCTTTCAGCTGGGCTTTAAATGACATTGACAGTCCGAGCTGAAAAGTGTGGTGGTGGTGAAAGTCATCTTCATTTTTTATTAACTTCCCAAACCTCTATTTGGGATAAACAGGCTCAGCCATGTCAGCTATTTTTTGCTATATTACCCTAGCTAAAAGGGTGTCAGATACAGTAGATGGAAATGAATCTGCTCCTGTGATGTAGTAATTAAAGGCTGAAGAAATACGCTTAATGCTTTAGGAGCAAAACCCCCTTTACCTCTTCTGAAGATGTCCTCACCCACAGCAGCACGGTCCCGCTGCCCTCTCGCCCGCCGGGTGTTGCGTGTCTTTAATTTATCTTGGTTCTAGAAGCATTTTGTCACTATGCTATTGTTTACATGTGTATATTGCGCAGGTGTCTGGTAGGTGTTTGACCCTCGTGGTGAATCTGTATGTGATGGAGCGAGCGAGTGAGAAACCTGAGAGCAGAGAGAGAGAAAGCAAAAGGGAATAAACTGCGGTCCTGGTCCCATCCCTCTGGCTGGGAGAGCATCTCCCGAGCATGAAGAGGGATGGGTCAGGAACCACAGATAGTGAAGCTTTTACAAGGGGGTGTGCTTACATTTTCTGCAGGATGCTATCTAGTAGAGTGACATAAATGAAAGATATAAAGGCAATAACTATTGTTTTTAAGCAACTTTTCTATTACTTGAAGAAAAAGAAAAAAAAAGAACCATGCAAAAGGTTTTGAAGTTCTGACCATTTGAACAATATTTATATATATTTTAAAGAAGATGATGAATAGCTGAACTTGAAGTTTGATCATTATTTTTTGCCTTTTTTTCGTTTAATTTTTGCCTAGAACTAGTCCTGTACCTTCTCAATATTTCGAACTGCTTTTTCACAGCTCTTGAAATCTTCATAGCTTTACAGTCCTGTAACCTAAATTTTGGTGACCTAAAAAAAAAAAAAGCCACAGAAAAAGTCAAGCGAAGGATTAAATCTAGTTTGTCATGAAAGGTACAAACCTGATGAATTTATAGGAGTTTTTGAATTGTATCTTTCCTTTATGTAACATGTCTATTTAGTGCCTTATTAAAGAAACAGTAACTCTCCCTTTTTTAAGAGAGGGGGAAACAAAATTATCATTAGCATCACAAGTAACCAGCGTCTGGTCTCTTGCTCCTTTGGACCTTGCATTCGGTTTTCCAGTCCCTCCTTTCCCGGCAGTGCTGCCTGCTCCCTGGAGCAGCTCCATGGGCCTGGCTCCATGAGCTGCTGCCGCTGCTCTTCTCTGACTGTTTGTAAGGGAACTTGAACACATTTATGCACATTATCCTACCCGGGGAGGTAGGAAAACTGTGGTGGATATTGTAAATGAGATACCAACCAAAAGAGAAACCGAAATATAATATCTACCGCCCTCTTGAGCCAAAATGCATGAATAGTGTTATTGGGGTTGCTTTTTTTCTTTTAGGGGGGAGGGAGGGAATGTTGGTCTGTGATCTGAATTAATTTGTTTGCTACAAAAAAATGGTTACCTCAGCAGGTTTTGGGTGGAATATGCATCACACATTTAGAAGTGAGCAGTGAATGAGGAGGTGTCATGGGGACTGGAGGTTGTTAAGTAACGGGATTGTCTTGTTGGGTGGTGTCACTTGGCCACCAAACCCCGTAGGGAGGTTAGGGAGGTGGGCAGGGTCTGGAGAGGCATGGAAGGGTAGTGGGAAAGGGTCTAAAAATGCAGTGCAATTGAACCCAGCTCTTGTGCTTTGGAGTCCTCAAAATTTCAACCAGTTCTCTTTTTTTCCCTCTTTCCCCAGTCCACTCCCAGCATGATGTTTCTTTTCTCAAGCATCACCCCAAGCATCTGCAGTTGTGTGATCAGTTTGTTGAGTTTCTGGGTCCAGTTTCAGTTACCTCTTTCTCTAGTTTGAGGATTTTAGTGAGTGTGAAAAGGGGCAGCTCGTCAGCACCAAATTTCAATTGCAGGCGCTGCCTTTCAGTCCATGCCATGCACAAACAAAACCCAAGCTGCCAGTGCAGGTCCCTGGGGAGCGGCTGCAGCCCTGGTGGGGGGAGCCCCGGGTCCCAGGCAGTGGATGCCACTCGAGTCCACCTCAGTGGAGCCTTTTGTCTTTCTTCTGTCCATCCCTCTGCTTTGCAGTCCCAAGAACTGTGTATTTCAAGTGCAGATACCAGATCTGGGGCACAGATCGACTCCAAGTTCTGAATGAGTGTTTAGAAATAATGGTCTGTTCTTTTTTATTATTGTTGTTGTTGTTGTTATTATTATTACTATTTAATATTACTTTTTGCCTCGGGGTCCATTTCTCCCCAATTCCCACATCCTGTATTGCCACCAAGGCAGAGAATTTGCTTTGCACACCCTTGCTGATGTCTCTACTCATTTCCTTCTGGCCTTCATGTGGTTCAGGAGAGAACTGTACTACAAGCTGGGCTGCAGTCCTGCTCGTAGGAGTTTCTAGCATCTTGCAGCTGCCAGCAGAGAGATTCAGGCCCCTCAAGAATGATTTATTTTTAAACAAATACAGAAGAAACAAGGCATTGCTAATGCTTAGCAACCTCTTGTCCTAGCCTGCCTTTTTGCTTGAAGTTTTAAGTCACGTTAGCTTTAAAAGGGGTTGTTAATCTTACAGAGTTTCTTAGCTTACAGTACAGCAAACAGCATCCTTAAAGTGCCCCCAGATCTTTATGGCCTGGAATGGGATCGTGGCTTTGTCGGTCAGGATGGTGAGGAAGGGCAGGTTTCATTTGGGGCTGACACTGGTACAACTTGTGTTCCCTTCGCAACCCTTGATTTCACCAGTTCGAAGATTCAGCTTTACTAATCTAGTGCGTTGTTTCCATAAAGTGTTACGAAATTCATTCTGTCTTAAGCGGGGGTATAAGGAAATCCAACTGCGTTCTGGAGACTCACCCTTTTGTATGTGTATTGAACTATAAGATTGCACTAACTGCTATATTACGAAGTAAAGAAACGAAAGCCCAACATTTTTCACTAAGGATCGGGAACAGACTGAACCCAGATGTGTAGTATTAACAGTGCTAGGTGAGAACAGAATGAATTTTTAATCCTTTCTGTCTCTGTGTTGCTCAGAGATTTTCTATGTACCACACAAAGCTACAAACACAAGTTTTCCAGAAACTGCGCTTCAGATTTTTGCTGTACTATAGAAGCTCATGAAGGACAACATTAAAGTCCTAATTTGCCTGCCTTATAGACACATTTCATTGTATTAATATTTTCTTAAACTTCCAGTTGCATTGCGTTGGCTTTGGAGTTTGTTATAGGCAGTCCTGTATCCTGAGTTCTGTTCAAGTTTAAACTTATGTAAACTATTGACAGCACATGCAATGCAGTACTTATCTATATTTTGCTGTTTTAGTATGAATATGTACTCTGATGCCAATTTACAAAAACCTGTTGTAAACGCTTATTGTGTAACAGTAACCGATAGTGGCAATTATATGTCATTCTAAAAGCTGCAATACTTATACAATAAATTTTACAATACTTTGGAAAATTTGCCTTCACCTTTTGCTTTGTTACCCCAAAATCAGAGTTTGCCAACACAATGTAATTTCAAAAGCTCTTCCTGTTTTCAAATATTGGAAAATTAATATTCTCGGTTCTTTCTATCTGTGTGGTTTTTTACCCCTTCCTTGTTAAGGAGCCTTCTGAGTAACAGGCCAACCTCTGTATTGCCACAATGTGTTTTTTCCCGTGAAGCTGTAGCTGGTTCCTGGTGTATTTGCATGCTCGGTCCATGTGTGCGTGTACAATTCTGTTTTCTTTTGAGTAGATCAGGTGTCACAGCTTTAATCCCAGAAGCATTCCTGGTTTGCACCAGTATGTCCAACACTTGCGATCCTGCCTTTCAGCCAAGAACATCACTGATGGTCAGAAGGTCTTAACTTGAATAACGTCAATCAACAAGAACTGCGTAGATTGACTCAAATCCTGAGCACAGATAATTTGTGTGAGTTTTTCCTTTCTGAGACTGTGGTCAAATTGCAGTGATCACATTAAAATGATTGAAAACTTAACTGTTTGCAGGGGGTTTTCTTTTTGTGTTTCTGAAGGATGTCCTGTAGATTCACCCAGACCTTGGGTTCCCTCCTGGGACTAAGGAGTGTGTAGTAAGTAATCCCTAGGCTTTACCCGAAGGCTGTCAGCTCTGCCTAAGCCCTGTCTCCTCAGCCCTTCTCTCTGTCTGATTGGAAGCCTCTGTTAAAGTGGTGACCCCTGGCTTTTACAAGCAGTCTCACCAGCTGATTTGGATGGGCAAGTGGTGGACACTTGGCTTTCATGTGGGGGAGCTGTGAGCACAAGGAGTTCCTGAGGACTTCAGTGGGATGCCTGGGTGCTCTGGCCAGCTGGTTACTTGCAAGACAGCCCTGAGCTGATGGCCAGTTGGGAAAATACCACTAGTAATGACTGAAAGCAGCTTAAGTGCAGCACAGGATGAAGGACCCCAAATCCAACCTTCTGGCTCTGATCCTGGAGCTGTGCCCCTCGTCTCCCAGTTGCCATTTATTGTGTGGGATTGCTGGTGTCCTCTGTGTATTGTTCAGGGGGATACAGTATTGAAAAGCAGTTGTCTTGTGTTAGCACGCTTCAGGGTTTCCCCGTGGGAAGCATTGGTTGCATGGCTCAATGGCAGGGCTCTCCTGGCTTCAGGGAACGCTCGCCAGTAGCTGATCACAGGCTCCGGCGGGCCAGATACCCGACCAAGTCCAGTTTGGAACCTTTCTACATTTAGACCCAAATGACTCAACATACTGTGGTGTCAGCAGCTGGAACATGGCTGGGGGTGTCTGGCAGGGGACTGTCCCCATCCGCTCTCTCTGAGTGGTGGTGCTTCAGGCCTCGTGCCGTCCCCACTCCCCAGGGGAGCCAGAGGCTCCCAAAGAGCTGAGGTACCACTTGGAGGAAGAGTGTGTTGCCAGGCAGGCTTGGTTCACAAGCAGCACTATGGGTACATCACTCTCACTGCCATTTCAGACCGAGGACACTGGCCCCAGCTGGCTGGGCTCCTAGGCGAACTGGTCAGTGATGATTTGGAGGTGCAAGTGGGCTTCTCGAGTCATCACAGAGCGTTTGAGATGATGCACTGGAGGTACCAGGGAGTGTGCTATATGCTGTGCTGCCAGCATTCGGTGCCTTCCAGTCCATTTACAAACCACCAGCCGTTGGCCAGTCGTCCTTTTTAACTCTAAATCATGTTGTAAATGAGCAGAACCTGCTCGCTCCATTTTAGCAACTGAACAACTTCCACGTGAGTGTTCGGAGCTAAAGTGTTTAACCCATTTGCAATCAAGAGCTATGCTCTGTCCCAAAAGTGAGCTCTTCAGGACTGGATTTCTTGTTTCCTTTGGGAATAGTATCTTAGCAGCTCAGGCAGGCTTGTGAGAAGGCTGGCGGCAGGTCCCAGGGGAACTGTGCTATGGGTACCTTTTAGGAAGCAAAATCTGCGTTTCAGCCTGAGTGCATGGACCAAAACAGACAACTGCCCCTGTTGCATGTGTTCAAGCAGGTAATGAAGATGTGAGCTTTGTCTTCACCGCAATCCTCGCTGGCCCTGCTCCTGCCTCAGCTGCTGTGGGTGTGCAAGCATGGCCAGGATTAACCCTTGATACGGTGGGAGCTCTGCAGGACCAACATGGCTTATGGAAACCACGGCCCCCATCCTGAAAAGACACGGATGTTTCGTTTTATGCACTGTGAATAACAGATAATTCAAATGGCTTACTCAGTCAGTGACACTGTGCACAGGAGTCTTGTGGCATTGGGGCCAGCAGGAAGAACCAGGGGGAAAACCCATGGTGGGGATGAATTGATTTGCTTTGGCTGACAAACATGACACCACAGGCTGTGAGAGGCAGCGTGGCCCAGGGAACACAAGAGGCTCGATGACCTTGGTGGGATGCCGATGGCGCCGGCATTGGCTTGAGCAGCTCCAAACGCGCTTTCCCATCCCACGCTGCAAAGCAACACCAAAACACCACATTTCTGAGAGGAGGGTGCAATGCCCCTGCCCCAACCTCGGGATCACAGGTATCCAAACAGGAAACATCCACCTTGGCGAGGTGGGGGAAAGGGCAGGGTTTGGTTTGAACCACTGCTTGGAAATGACATCTCTCGTTTTCAGATTCACGGCTGAAACCAACATCTTCCCACAGAAAAAACGGGAACTCGGCTGAAACCACATTTTCCGAAGGAGAATTCTTTTAAATGAAGAAAAAAAACCCCAAACCCCAACCCAGCCAAGTTCAACTAGCGCAGTGCGTGGGAATGGGCAGAGAAATGTTGTTACTAAGCTACCTTTCCGTGGCTAATGAGGTGAGCTGGGGACACTGCAGCACGCCTGATTGGCAAAAGAGTATTTTTAAACCTTTTCTTTTTCTTTTTTTTTTCCTTTGCAACTCAGTTGAAGAAACAATTTTGTGACCTTTGGAAACCACAAATGGTGAAGCCTTTGATTTTAAACAGATTTCTGTGCTGCAAATTGAATAGGACTTAAGAAATCAGACCCCTGTGCTTCCAGCATCGAAACCCTTTCTGCAGCGCTCCTGGCCCTCCCTGCCTGCTCTCGCTGGAAGGTGCAAATTCCACCTTCGAAGTATCTGAACTTCACAGCAGCTCTTCCTCCCCCCGCCCTTCAACTTTTTGTCTCCATATTTTTTTGCTTGTCCTAACCCAAAGTCTTCCCCTCTGTCTGCTGGCAGCTCCTCTCGGCCAAGGCCAGGTTGGACAGAGCCTCGTTTAGGTGAGGTGTCCCTGCTCATGGCAGGGGGGTTGGAACTAGATGATCTTAAGGTCCTTTCCAACCCTAACTCTTCTATGATTCTATGATTACCCACCTCGGGAGCTGTGTTCATCCCGCTCCTGCTCTCCCTGGCTGGTAATTCCTTTCTCATGTGTCTGCTCATGCCGCGTTGCTGCGTTTACTCCAGTTTGTGCCTGGAGGGCACGAAGCAAACCCCACCAGGGTTTGTTCAGCTCCAGGCCCGGTGTTAGGGGATGGTCCCCACTGGTGATTCCCCCTCAGTAAAGGCAGAGGAGATGGCCTGGGGTGCTGTGAGGTAGGGAAGGTGTGAAACCTGGAGTCAGCCTCTTGATTTTTTACCTGCTTTTCCCTCAGGTTGATTTACTGGAGGGTTTTTGCCTCCAAGCTGCTGGTCCCAAAGCCCCTGTGCAGGCTGCGACCTGCCTCACTGTCACGAGAGGGGAAGCATTGACCAGGGACAGGACTCCCAAATAAGGTGGCTGGAAATATGAATTCTCCCTCATGGTGTATGTTGCAGTGATGGGTTACACCGAGATTTACGAAGAAAGCAACCTGCTCTCACAGGAACCCTTGCTGTTGACTATCCTGGCCGTGAGGTGAATTTACTCCATACACTTGCTGCTACCCAAGACTTCAGAAATTCCCACTGCTTTGGCACAAAGCAGGACTGTGTAACAGTGTTAGTAGCAAAAGCAGAACACCGGACAGGAGAAGAGGACATAAGCCTTGCCTTATGCTCCTGGACATGATCAGGCTGGAAAAGCCTGGCTCAAGATTCACTTAATTTAAGCTCTGGTGGGATCAAAACTGCTTCCCCCTCCTTCTTTGCCCTTCTCAAGAGCCCTGCAGACAGCTCGCCCCTCTCCTTTGAACCCAGTGCAGGGACACCCGTGGGTTTTCCTTGGTGAGCAGGCAGGGTGCTTTGACCCAGGTGGGCACAATCCTGTGTTGGCCCAGGAGGCAGATTTAAGCAGCTCCAAGGAGGTTGTAGGGATTTTTCTGCTCTTGTGCTGAGTAGGAGCTGGAAGAGGTTTTGAAGAGGGTGTTTCAAACCACCTTTAGCAGCTGCGTGAGGTGGGGCTGGGCTGTGGTGCCCCAGGTTTCTGAAGCTGTTGGGGTGTTAGAAGCCCAGGAGCAACACAGACCTGGGCTTCAGGGTGTCCTGCAGCCATGTGCTGCAGGAGCTGCAGGTGTGCTCTGCCTTCGTCCGTGGCTGGAAGTGCATCAATCGCTGCAGCTCTGTGGCCTCCTCTCTGCCTGCCAGGAGAATAGGACCTGCTGCTCCCCGTGCAAGTGGGGCTTGCTGCCTGCTGGAAAGCATTCCCGTCTGCTGGGGGTGCTGGTGGCTGCACTGCTCCCCAGCTTCCTCCCTGGCTCTGCGTATGGAGAACCTGTCATCAGGTAAGATTAAAAGGTGTGTCAACTGAACGTAAAGCTCTGGACTAGGCACAGGAAAGGTGACATGAAGTGCTCTGTGCAGTGTGCTTGGAGTGGGATTTGCAATGCAGAAATGTGGGAGAGTGCTGACTGCTGGTCTGGCTTCATTAGTTGTCAGCTCCTGGTGGGTACTTGTTCCTCCCCCTTGCGCGGTCCTGGCTCTCAGTTCAAATGCATGCGGTTGCCTTGAGATTGATTGTTAGCAGCAGCAATAAATCACAATCACAGCAGCCAGGGGTGAGTTTTGGATGCCAGTCAAAATGGAGCTCCTCAGAGTATTTATCCCTTGCAAGGCAGGGAACCTGGACATTGAACAATTACAGCCGTGTGGCTCTGTGAAGTTGCATTTGATTAAGAGAGTCACTCTGATGTACAAGGCTATTGCTTTGGGGCTGATGTGCATGGCTAATAAGCAGCTTGCTCTTTAAAAAAGAGACTGGAGACTTCAGTATAAGGCACCTTCACCACATTGTTCACCAACCAACACACTGCACAAGGCAGGTGGCTTTGCACCAAGCTCCTACCTTCTCCTTTCTGCTGTGGCCTTGCTATTGTCAAGGCACAAAGGGAGAGAAAAAGGTAGCTTTTTTGCTACATTAGAAGCTTGACATAGATGCCAGATCTAGTTTCCCAGTACCAAAGGCTACTTTAAAATACCTTTAAGACGGATATCGCCATCCCTGGCAGTGTCGAAGGCCAGGATGGACAGGGCCTTGGGCAACATGGTCTAGTGTGAGGCATTCCTGCCCAGGGCAGGGGTTTGGAACTAGATGATATGGGGGTGTGAACTAGATGATCTTTAGGTCCTTTCCAACCCAAAGCGTTCTATGATATACCTGACCCAGGGAGGGGAATGGCTGTGCTGTCCTGGGGGCCACAGCAGTTGTGGACACAGCTGCTTCTCTGATACTGTAGTGTTCAGTTAACGGTGCAGTACCAAGGGCAGTCAGCTACCCTAGTTTATGCTGTTTTAGTACTTGAGCCCATCAAGATGAGTAAGCATTAGGCATCCAAAACACATAAGGAGCTCTAACATAGCTATGCATTCATGTAGTCATGTAAAACCAACCCCTTTGGGGTGCTTGGTGGTGTTTTGAGGAGAGTCTGGAGTAATCAGCATTGCTGGTGTGCGTGCAAGGAGGGAGCTGGGTTGGGTTTTAACTCTAGGTGAGTGCACACCAATGGCTTTCTCAGGGAAGATTATGCACTGTAAGCACATGTTCACTCCAGACAACTTATTAATATACTTGTCTGTCACAGTGCACACAGATGGGCTTTTTCCTTTAATCCCAAACCAAGGCTCTGCAAGGTTCAGATGAGCATAATCAGGTTAAAAAGCAAATGTTGCACAACCCTGATGGGCCCCAATGTTTTCTTTTTCTCATCTCTAGTCTTCTCCTGCGAGAGCTGCTGTTTCCCTCTGTTCTGCAAAGCAGGTCTGTTGATTTCCTATTCCAAGGAGGAATGCTTGAGGTTCCCCAAGAGCCTGGTGTGCTGCTCCCAGGGCAGCTCTCCCATGGGAATGGAGGAGCTGGGGCTAAATATAAGCTGGGGAGGTAAAAAGGGGGAGTGAGGAAGGGGCGAGTGAGAGGATCTGTTTATTTTCCCTCTGATCTCTGAGCCCTGTTATGTTTTACTGCTTTGCAAACAGGAGGTCTGAAAAGCTTCCTTTCCTCCTGTGCCAGTGCAAGGTCAGCTGGGTGCAGAATTCCTGCACTTGAAGGAAAAAATACTGACAGTAACCAGCTTTACAGTAATGCTGCAAGAGTGGCATGAAACTGGAACTCTATTTACCCTCTCCAGGCCAGATTTTACTGTAAATGCCTAAATAATCTACTTATATAAACAATTTCTGCAAATTTGCACAGTGCCTGGATGCACTTGCACCTTGCTCTGAGAACCGAGATCTGATGAGTAACCTGTGGCAGAAGAGCAACTTTATTGCAGAAAACACCTGCAGAAGGTGATGCAAGCATGTGATTTACATGCAGCAGACCTTGAGGAAGGTGAGGCACCTTCAGCACACTTGCTCTTTATGTGTGCATAAGGATGTGGTTGCTGTTCTCTACAGCCTGGCGATGCTTCAAAGGAAACTCTTCTGTTTTGGGGTGTGTGGTGTTTGAGTAGCTGTGTTGGAGAACAAAGGGACAGTGTCAAGGAATATAATTGAGACTTCTTGTGGTGTAGAGAAGCACAGCATGAAGCAAGGCTTTAAGGAAGTAGGCTAACTTTAAAAAGATTGTTCAAGTTTACTCAGTTCTTCAAGTTCGTCAGAAGATGCCCAACTTCTCGCTGAGGTTTCAGCCCTGAATTCAAGTCTTCTCAGAATGAGTCATAAGCAAATGTAATGAGCTGTGAGTAATAGCTGGAACCAAACGTGAATCTGGAAATGGGCTTTGTCCTTTCTCTTAAAGTTTTAGTTTATCAGAAAAGGCATTGGTTTCACTTTCCTGCTCTGGCTTTCAGCACCACATGTAGGTAAAAGTGCAGCCATGAGTCACTGCTTCTGCGTGTGCTGCCTCTGTGTGTGGGTTTCTGACACCCCCAGGAGACTATGCCCATTGCTCACTTTGACTTGGTTTTCAAGTTCTGGGCTAAGTTTAGGACTTGGGCAAACAGCACCAATGTAATCCAGCACAGGTACATATTGCTTTTAAAGAAATTCTCCGTTATCAGTCCTCACAGCAAACTGATGGGTGGCGCTTTGCACCACTGCGACCCCTGGTCTGTCTTTCCTGGAGACTTGTTTCTTCTCCTGAGCTGGCTGAGATACAGGGTGGCAGCACAGGACTTGAGTGGAATCAAAACTGCATTTTAATTGTAAACATTTGTCCAGAAATTAATGTTTCTGAACTAATGTTTCTCTCCAACCAATGTGTTCACAAACAGATGACTCCTGCTAATTGATTTTTTCCCCATATAATGGGAGAGGCACATGGAGAGAATCAACCATGTGTAATTGAAAAGCCCCTTCTTTCAGCAGGTATCTGCATAACTGCTCGGCTGCTGTGTTTGCTTGTCCTCTGGCAGTTGTCACCTGGCTGTCTGGAGGGGTTAATTTTTCTAATTTTTGTTTCCTGAGCTAGATTAAGTGTTAAAAATCACCATAAACAGGCTTCCAAGTCTGCTGAGTTTGCTTATAGTCCCAAATAAGTGTACCCGGAGGAGGAATGTCGTTGATGGCTTCCTCCCTTGGTTGGAAAGGTATATTTAATGTCCTCACACCTCTGAGATCAGCAATTCCACCATTTGTCCCAATATGTAGAACAGTTTTGAGCAACACTGAAGGGCCTTTTGGCAGCCCACTGATGGCTCCTCCACAGTGAAGGTGCTTTGCTCCAAAGCCCTCATCTCTGCTATGCCAAACCAATGGCCTCAAAAGCCTGGAAACTGAGCAGAAACCTGGTAGTCTGAGTGGGAGCAGAGTATAAAAATAAGTGTAAAATAAGTTGTAAAACTCAAAAGCTGTGATTCATTGCTTCTCATATAAGGCAGGTGAGATCTTGCCTGGGTGCAAACCAGCTCTCAAAGGTGACAACAGATTTCAGTTGCTTTACGAGGGTAAAAGCAAGTCCTGCACGTGGCTGGTGCATAAATCAGTGCATAAAAGGAGAGCTGCAGGGTCAGTGTCCTGCCCAGGAGTATCCCTCACCTCCCTTTGCTGTTTTTGGTGCCTTAGCGCAGCGGTTCATGGGGCTCTCCTGCCAGCAGAGAGAGGGTTCCTCTAGGAAGGGTTGGAAATGGTCAAAATGCAATGGCTGTGTTTCATTTGGCAACCTGTGGATGCTGAGGGGAAGGCAGGAAAGCCCAGCAAGGGAGGGAGCTGAGTCAAACGGAGCAAATTGGCTTTGAACATGTCTCTGCAGGAGAGCGAGCTAAGTCAATGGCTTGGCCCTTCCACAGGGGCTTGTGGCAAAAGGGACCCTACCAGAATGGCACGTGGGCAGTGCAATTCAGAGTGCAGGGTTTGCATGTGGTGAAGTCAGCTGTTCACATGAGCTGGTTTTAACATCTTGTGTGATGGAAAAGGCTAAAATGTGTTTGGGGCTCTTTGTGAAAGGTGCTGTGAAATCCAGGAATTAAGATGTTACTGAAAGTGCAGTGGGACGGGATGGAGCATTGGATGACATGGTTGTATTTACTGTCTGCTTGAGGGCCAGATTCTACCCATGTGAGATTTGTAGGTGACCATGAGATCACTGCTCTCAGCTTGCACCAGGAGTGACTACACAAATGCAGGTTTTGGCACCTTTGAAAGGTGAAGCAGTTCCCAGCCACTTATTGATCACTGGGGTCTGAACCTTGGAAATCCTGAAATCCAGGAGTGTGGAGGAAAGAGACCACAGCCTGGGGCAGCTCAGGGTGAGTGTCTCAGAGACCTGGTGGCAGGGACAGCTTGCAACCTGGGCTGCACATTGTCCTGACAACTGTCTGGTATCCCAGGCTACCCGTGGAATGGACATCTCTATTGGAAATGTATATCAATGGCTCACTGTGTCCTTGATGGTACCAGTCAACTTTGCTTATGTAACTTTCTCACTTCACACATTCAGTAACGGCCCATGATGGGTCCTAGCAGTTGTTCAGCATTTTACAGTAGTTTCCTTGTGTTCCTTTAACCTCTCTCACTATCAGCCTGAACAGGCAAAAGTAATCAAGGTTTGTTCAAAAGTAATTTTGCATGAGGGCTTCTCTTGAGGAGCAGATAATCTGTTTTTATTTATTTATTTGTTAATAAAGCTGCATTACCAAGGATTTAATCATTCCAGCGATACTGAATGTAGTGTGCTTGCAATAATTAATGCCACTGCTAATGGTTGATTGGAATTTTTTCCCTAATTGTATCATTAAGATACATTTCATGCATCTAATTGTTTTTGTAAAATGACAGCTAAGCTCCCTGCCTCACAACTCCCATTTCCCGATTCAATTACTTCACATGCGAGGGCAACCTGCTCATAGTGGCCTTTCACAGCTTTTGCTTTCCAGGGGACATCAAGTGGGTTCTGTTACACACACCAGTACATTTCAGGTTAGCAAAGCTTTCCTGTGCTGTTTGTCAGTGTTAGTCATGAACAGATGCACTGAACTCTCCCCTTTTCCTTGCTGGCCTGGATGTCATAAAAAATAGAGTTGGGGGGAAGTGTCAAAACAGGCCTGGGAAGAACAAGAAGGTTAAAAATCAATCTGCAGGTGTTACCGCATGCCCTGCTGCATGAGTGGGAGTTTAAGGTTGGGTAAAACATGCCAAGTCTGGCCCAAAGGGAGACGTCTCGGGATCAGGGACTCCAGCCTCAGAGGGGGTGATGTGTTGATCCAGGGACTCAGTAGCAGAAGTTCCCAGATGTTGATCACATGAAATCCAGCTGCTGGAGAAGAGTTGGCAGCTCTCAACAGGTCCATCGCCTGCTACAGGGAACAGACAGAGCTCAGCTGTTAGAAACAGCATCTTCTGTGTGTCTCAGGGATTCCCTTCTAGACATGTGCAAGGTTTCCTGCTTGCTCTTTGAAATTAAGTCAGCTTGCATCTTTGCAAGGCTAGAGCCTGTCACCCACAGCAAGCCCAGTCTTCTGGCAAGGCATCTAGGAGGTGTATGAATCGGTGTGGTCCATTGTGGTCCAAAATAGGACCTAGAGCCCTTGGAAATGCTGATGTATGTGGATTTGCTTTGGATGAGTAAATACAGTTTTCACTAGATGGGAATTTGTAGTTCTGTTTGCAATTCCCAGCTGCTCAGAGGGATGGGAGTGGTGTGGACTCTGCTTTGTGCCTTCTCTGACTGCAGCTCCCTCCCAGATCTGGATTCATTGTTATATGACTACGCAAAGACAAAATTTGGAGGAGGGTGCATAGGAAAAAGGGGAATCTCTGGCTGCAATAATGACTACAGAAAGTATTGTTAAGTTGCCTTGAGGGGTAGATAGTTTTTGCTTGTCTTTAGCATCACTGCTGGATTTTGAACTATCTGAGAATAGTCAAAACTGCTTCAAAGCCAACCAGATTGCTACTGCTATTTGCACTGCAAAGCCAGAAGCCCAGTGTTGTACGTGCTAAGTAATGAAAAGCAGGTAATGCAAGTGGATTTGTGCAGCCAAGAGAGTGGGAACTTTCATGCCAGGCGATAGACGCAGCAACTACTAAATACTTTGAAAACCTTTCCAAGTTGTTACTGCAACATCGACCGTGGGAAGCATTTGGGAGCAGGCTTTCGTTCTCAATACTATAACCATGCTGCTGACTCAACGAGTCCTTGACCTCAATTAGTTGCATTTGTTATTTGGAGTCCAGTGGGGGTGAAGTCAATTGCCTCTCTCTTTCTCTTGTTTTCCCATCCTTTCTTGCTCAATGTATGACAGAGCTGAAACTTGGCTAAGGCATAAATCCCATTCAGCACTTCACACGTTTTGCCCTAACAGTGTCCTGGGGGATCTGCAGAAGCAGCAGAGGAACCCTTGGGCTCTGTAAAGCCACAGCCAACAGAGGGGAGTCCTACATTAGAAATGTCCTGCTGGATAGGCTGCACATCTGCTTTGCTACTGACCTGCTAAAAGCCCCAAGTGAGAAACTTCATTGTCTCTTCTTATATGTTTTGAAAGTGATGGAAGACATTCACTTACAACATCCTAGTCACACGAAGCTCATTAGGGATAACTTGGTTACCGTCTATAAAAAGTGTTGTCAACCCTGAATGGTTTCAAGCCACTGGAACACCAGTAGACCATGACCCATACCTACTGGAACAGGGTCTGTGTTGTACTGTCAAGCTCTGGAAGTCAGTAACTTTCATGTTGTCTCTCAGGTAAAGTAACTGCCAGGGTTTCTACATCAAAACAGGGCTTTAGGGGCTGCTTGTTGGAAATACAATGCAGAAGGATGTCAATTCTCATGTTATACAAACTGCAGAGTAGGAGTTTTGACTTCTGATCAAACACAAAGCAGTCAGTTAATGACTGCGCAGCAGGTATCGTTCTGAGATGTATTTTTTTGTTACAGTGAGCGTTGGGTAACACTTCAAAGAACTTTATCCTTTTGGTTATTGATGCTTTCAATTAGTCAACAAAAAGTTCTCTTCGTGTTAGAGGCCACCGACTATTCTTCAATTTTCTGATGCTTTTTTGAGTTACTGATGCTAATGGTTATTGCTGGTTTTATCTTTAACCTTTATGGTCAGTAGTGGGGAGGCTGGGTCTGAACTGCCTGTGCTGTGACAGGGAAGAGGGCAGCAGGTAACAGGAGATGGAAAAAACACTGATCTCCTCCTTGCCACCCTTTGTAAAACAGGGCTGAGTCTGAGACAATGCATTTTTGGCTCTACATAGGGATGAGACATCATGAAAAAACAGATTTATGTCAGAAAAAAAGAATCCAAAATGAACTAGAACTTGCTTCTGCCATCAGAAAAGTTGCACTTGCTTTCAGCTCCTTCCTACTGATGCTTGGGCAAATGGCAGTCTGAGACATTACAGAAACATTAAATACCAGAAAGAGCTAAATAAGAGGTGTGAGGAGCACTGATTTCCACTGTTTGAAGTAGTGTAATACCACTCACATCTTTCTACTGGTAAGCTGAATTTCCAGTTCAATTTTGCTTATAGACAGTGTGAAGAGAGCTTTGTCAAAAGCTTCCCCCCCAGTTGCCTTCTTGCTGTCATTGTTAGTAGCAAATTTCTGTGTTTTATTTCAGGTTGTTCAACAAATTTTGGAGCAAAACTGAGCACCATTAATTGTTGTTTTCTGAATAAACCAACAACATAATTTATCAATGTGGCAATAACAGTAATGTTTGTATTTCCCAGTTTTGAAATACTTGGATTGAAATGACAACATTAAAATTGAAAATAATGGTAATTATCTCTCTGCAATCATGTTTTGTTGCTACATTCGATATCATCTTTGAAACCAGCCATGAACAGAAGTCACCATAAGCAACAATAAACTAAAAATTCATTTTCCTAGAGATTGTTGCACTGCATCTGTTGTGTGGGAAATAACTCTGATTTTTTGTGATTTTGTTTGGGATTTAAGAATGGTTTGTGGATGGGAAATTTCAAACCAATACCATCAGGAAAAATCAACAGCTTCTATTTAGCTAAATTTGAAATGTTATATGATAATATGAGTGGTTGTTTTAATGCAGTATGTATGTATATATGCGTATGTACACCTTGAGATCAATATTAATGTGGAAACAAGACACTTTTGGTATCAAAATGAGAAGGAAACATCAACATAATTTTTCACACTTTCCTACTGGAAAATGCCAAATGTTGTATGTTGTCAAACTGTGGGCAACATAAAGTTGGGTATGATTGAGCTGAGCGCTGCCTGAGCCCAGGGGAACCATGTTTCCTCCCAGAACCAGGACCCCCAGCACCACTTTCACTGCCATGGTGCTCAAGGACCATGGCCAGGGGCTTGGTGAGTCTCCTGCCTGGCCCCAGCAATTCTTGGTTGGGTCATCCAGAGCAGGTTTAAGCTTCAATTACTGAAATGCATTCATAGTTCCTCCCTGGAAAAAAAATGTACCATTGCAGGGCAGGGAAAGGATGTTTTAGACTGTATTTTGTACCTGTTCCTCCCTCCTGGACTGCATTTTGTACCTATTCGTCCCTTCTGGGGAGCAGCCATTGAGCAGTAGCTCTCCAACATCACCAGCAGAAGCAAGAATCAAATGAGACCTGTGGGCACTCCTGCTCTGGGGCAAGAGGAGGCAAGAGCTTTGAAGGTGAGGTGACACCTCACAGCTGGATTCAAGGAGGGACATCGGGTGTCAGATGGGTCCAGCACCAGCTCCTGCAGGCATTTAACACTTCCTTAGAACCTTATTTCACTTTAATTTATTGAAAAGATTCCCTTATGAACTAGTTCTGGATGTCCTTATTAACTGAGGATTAATTAATTATTAATTAAGCAGCCCAGGCTACTTATTAATTCAACTTGTTAATTAAGTATAGGGTGCTAATGAGGTAGCTTGTAAATGGAGTTGCCAGCAGGAAGTGAGGATCTCTGATCGGTTCCAGTAGGCAGAGCCAGGAATGGGGCCCCTGATCATGGGAGTTTCCTGAGCTGGGTCATGTAGTCACAGCTTGGGAGAAGCTTTATTCATGTTTATTCCTATTGACAACCCAAAAGCAACCTGTCAAGAAGAGACTCCAGGACTTGCAGGCCAATATTTCAGTGCTTCACACAGGGCTAAGCTGCTTAAGCATTTAACAGGACCAGTGTGACCATGGAATGGAGGTAAGGAGAATGACTTGGAGGTGTGGGAGGTGATGGGCACTGGTGGCCTCCTGCTTTTGTTGGCCTTAATGAGATTCACAAATGGGATTGTGCTCCTTGAAATGACTTTTGATCAAGATGAGAAAGATCTGCAACTTACAGACAGTAACTAGAGCAAGAGACAAACAGGAGCCCTCTGTTTTGCTGGAGCCTTTGCAGTGAGCAAGAGCCATATATCTCTTTGTGGTAAATTAAAGCTACCTGTGGTGCTTCCCAGCTCTTCTCCTTCTTCTGTCTGCAGGATGAGGCCAGGATCCATTAGAGGATGGAGCTGCTAAGCTGTGCTCCTGTGTCTCCATGGAGCTGTGAGGACAAGATCCTTCAGTGTTAAAGCTTTGTGAGATAACCCCATGCAATCATCTTACTGTGTATTAGCATCAGGTAGTTGGGACTGACGTGGTAATTTCAGGATGTCTTCTCTGAAAAGTTTGCTGATGGGCAGTTTCTTGTTGCCAGCAAGGCTTGAACGTCATTGGTTTGTTCCACTGCTAACGCCATTCCCCAGACAAGCTGAAAATAAACCCATTTCTAATCACTTCTCAAAGTTTCTGAAAAGAGCTGGGGGAGGGAGAGAGCTAATGAAGAAAATACACAGCTTTGGAAACAGAAGTACATTCCCTGAAGTCAACAGCCTAAAAAAAATGGGTTTGAATATTCATTTCTACTGAGATTTTCTATTGCTATAATTAATTTGTCACAAATACACTGACAAAGCATTTCTAGTGGAGTGGTGAAGGCTAAAGGCAGAGGTTTACGTAGTGTCTTTTGAAGAAAAATAACTAGCTATCAAATAGCTTTAAACTCTTAAAGCTTTACTGGCCTGATCCTGCTTTCGCTAAAGAATGCTACTTGGCTTTGAAGACAGCTAAAGCTATTGAAAAATGGTTGTACAGATTTATTTTTGGTTAATTCAGTCCCCTTCTGGTGTATTGGTTTTTATCCACAGACACTTTGACAGGCACTGGATTTATTTTTCTCTTAATGGAGAGGGAAAAGAAAAAAAACCCTTTAAAGCACCCACAGAGTTGTTCAGGGCTCAGTTCTGCTGATTTTTCCCCTTTCTTTCTTCAGCAATGTCAGGGTCCTTGGGATGCTCACCTGAAGTAAAAGATTTCTGACAGCAGCCAAATAGGAAATCGATGCCAAATGTCTCAAATGACTGACATGTAAAGACATCTGCCTCGTTAGATCAGCTCACTGCTCTCTGCCGGGCAGGCTTGCACAGCCAGTGGTGGTTAGGTTGGGGAATTAAAGGAGGAAACCTTGAAGACTTTGTCTTTCTACCTCCGAAGTAATTGTTGCATGAGTTGTGGGCAGGACACCCCTTGCAGGACCCAGCAACTGACTCAAATCAGAGGGAATATTTTTTTGATGAGAAGGATCAGACCTGATTCTGTAACCATTACTCACCCTTAGTAGCACTAGTTCAATAAGTCTATTCATGTAAGTAAGCCTTTGCTAACGTGAGTAATGGTGGCAGATCCTGGCCCTGAGTTATTACATGAAACCATCTCAAGCTCAGGAGAAAGCTGCATGACTCAGATCTAGCTTTAAAAAGAAAAGTTTTAAATCCCAAGTTATGATGTGCCATTTGGCTCCTGCTGGAATTGGTCTAAAAAGGCTGTGCTGAATAATAAAAAAGATCAAGCTTTTGATGTTAAGTTGCATGTTCAAGCACAAAATCCAGCCTTGGTGATGAAGCTTAGCCTGGCTTATTTCACCCAGGCAAAGACACTAAGCAAGAACCTTGTACTATTTCTCACTTAGAGGAAATGTCTGTGTATTAAAAGGAGAAAAAAAGAAAGTTTTGACAGATAAGTAATTAGGAAACATCTGGTCAAACTGAAGGCAGCAGAAGTGATTCCAATCAAAGGTGGTTCAGTGAAAGCTTTTCATCTCGACTCCAACAGAAACAGCAAACTTAGCACTTAAAAAAAATCCAGCTCTCTGATGAAGTGTTAAAGTCAGAGAGCGAAAAGTGCACATACATCCACCCAGCACGAGAGGCTAAATGGAGGAGGAGAGAAAATACTGAGCTGTGCATACGCGGAGGTGTGTGCCAAGGGCCCAGAGGCAGGGCCAGCGTTTCGACACTGCCATGGTGTTTTTGATCCGATTCCCAGCAGCCACATGGCTCTAAGGCTGACACGTTACTGCAGAGGCTGATCACTGCATGGGGCTGTGGCTGCCTTGCGAGTCCCTGGTACCCGCTTCCAGCAGCACCGGCTGCTCCATGTGCCCCCACCTATGGGCACCATAGGCAGCTTGTGGGCTGCATGAGTGGGCTGGGAGGTTGTTCCAGTCCTGACAGCCCTTGTCTCATTTCTCTCTTTCGAAAGCTTCATCACAGCTGCGCACAGAGTAATGAAATATCCTTACTGGGGATTTTGGGTGAGTGATGCTCCTTTCAGTAGGTTCTGTTTCACTTGGCATGGGGTTTTGAAGATCTTTCCTCACATTAGTAAATTCTGGTGGTTTGGAGGCTCCATTAAAAGAACTACTGGAACTGTGTGGATCTTTCCCTCAGCTAATTGTGTTGGAAGGACTTTGATGTGCTCAAGAGGTGGTGTTTTCTCATGATGTTCTGGCTGTTGCAGTGCCTGCTAGAAATGGTCCTTCAGACTTCTGTGAATTTCAAGCAAGTTTCATTTTGAGTTTTGGGGCAAAGTTTTAGATATATCTTTTTCTTCAAACTCTCAGGTTTGCTCATGTCCAACCTCTTCAGCCTCCATGGCTCTTCCTTCATGGCATTCACATGTGGTATCTCAGGGTGGACAGGACAGCCACCTCTGTGCTTTGCAGGAACTTGGAATCAGAGCCTGGTGTTGGTGGGGTTGTTGCTTCTTTAAACTACCCATTTTTATATTTTTAACACAAAAGATTAAAAGCCCAGAGCAAAACTCACAGCATCTCAACGCTCAGCATCCAGCTGCAGGCTTAAGCTCTGCCAAGCAGGGCAGGAGGAGCTGCAGGGCTCTGGAGAAGGGATGGGAGCAGGCGAGCCATGTATTCCCTTGCCTCCCTGCCCAGAAGAGGAGGAGGGGGAAGGAGAGGATCTGTGCTCCAGCACAGCAGCCATTTTAAGCTGCTTCTTGCACAGCTGGAAATCATTGTGATAGCATCAGCTGCCAAGGAGAGTTACGAGATTTGGCAG
>NW_009915652.1:0-6500 GCF_000696875.1 Nestor notabilis | reverse complement strand
AGCAGCTAAATCATTTGTGAATAGTAAGTGCTTCAAAGACATAGTGAGGGGCCCTGGCTCACCAGCGGGTGCCAGCATGGGTTCCACAGCAGGATGGAGCAGGACCGAGCACCGACCCCACAACAGCACCTGGGAGGGTACAAGGCTCTGTGAGGGTGAAGGACACCTGCAGGTCTTGAATTGCTCCTGCAGTTTGTTGCCCCACCAATGTGTCCCCAGGCAAAGACAGCTGGAATACCTTACAACTGGGATGGGTTTATTATTGAGTAAGGAAATATGTGCTCTGTAAGCCCACTGCCAAAAAACCTCCATAAAGCAAGAGCAGGAAGCATACAATATATTCCTTTCCAGATTAATTGCTATTATTTTGATTAAAACGCATTATCATATAAATATTTGATTAAGAATGCGATTAAATCTTTCTTGCTCATGAACTGTGACAACTTTCAAGTCTAACCTTTTATAGCTTGGCACCACATCATTATTTTGCTCATTAGCTACGTTTAATAATTCGATCTCATAATATGCTTTGCCATTTGGAACCTGCCTTTGTGTGCCAAGTTCAAATCAATGCTGTTAGTTATTTGTGCCACTGCAGATAATTAAACAAAAATTAAAAGCAATTTAACCTTGCAGTCTGGCTTCGGGCAGATGAGCGTTTGAGAAAGGGAGCGGATCACAGAGCACAAAGTCAATGGGGGTTCTGCTGCTGCTGGCTGAGTTGGTGCAAAGCTCTACAGCAGTGGTGTGGGAAAGTGGAGGTGTCTCCTGGGGGGACAGGGAGGCTCCAGTAGTTCCAAGTCCCTTTCCACCATGTAAATCACAAACAGAGCTGGCAAACTTGCTGTGGCTTCTCATAAATGACATGATAGGGTAAAATGGTGAGCAGTTGGGTCTTCGGCACACAGGAAGAAGCAGAGCAGCTCCAACTGAGGCTGCCAAGGGCTCACCTCCGAGGGGAGCTATCTTCTGCTGCCCTGGGACACATATCCCTGAGGGCAAGGGTGCTGCCTTCCTGCCCTGGCCCTTTCTGCTGGGTCCAGGCTCTTACAGTGCGCCGTGGGCTCCTCCTGTTCCTCAGCAGGATCAGGCCCTTGTGGGCTGTCTAGAGGCAGAAGGATGCCTCTGTCTCTCCCAGCTCTCTCCAAACAGCCAGAGCCCACTTTCCTAATTTAAACCACACACAAAAGCTTGCCTTACATGGTCATGGATGCTATTTTTAGGTTTGCCAATTAATCCAGCTCCGTTTGAGCTGGATTACAAATCACATACCCCCTTAATTATAGGTGTATAAACTCCAGACTGGCAGCTGTTTTGACATTCTCAGCTGGGAAATTTGCCCTAAACAGCCACCCCCCTCCCCGAGCTGAGCCGGATTGCGGCTCAGGGTGCCTGCCTCCGTGCCCATCTGCTGCGATGGCACCGCGCCTGCTCGCGGCGCGCTTGGACGTCTGCCCTGGGACACAGGTGCCAGGCACCACCGAGCCACCATGGGCAGCTTCCCTCTTCCTTCTTTCTCCTTTTTCCTCCCCTTTTTCCCTGCAGGAAATTTTCCCCTGTGTCCCCCTGGCCTTTTTTTTCTGCTGAAGAAAAGTGCCTGCCTCAAGCGATGGGCAATGGGGCACTGCTGGGCATGGAGCCTCCATGCAGGGCTGCCAGCATGGCATGGTTTGAGCTCCCCACACCCGGCAGTGCCAGCCCATGCGGGGCTGCCCTCAGCACCTTTCTGTGTGCCCATGGCTAACGTGGAAGGATGTGCCGTGAGGCTGCTATGTGCTCCCCAACCACACACAGGTATGCAGGCAGTGCTGGGACAATGGGTCACCCCCCACATCCACCTCTGGGTGCTTGAAGGGGCGACATGCTGCCCCTCTCCCAGTGAGAGTTCCTCTCCAAGGACAGAGAAACCTGAATGAAGAGCTGCCTTATTTATTTCACTGTGGGTAGGGGAGATTTTAAGAATGACCATAGTACTGCCTATTTCTAACACTGCTGAATAGTGGGTTTATGGTGAGAGACCATTGTGCTCTAAAGCAACAAGCGAAAAAAGCACATTTCAGAGAAAGTTCCAGAGGGATTCTCCCTGGGACGGGGCTGTATCCACCCCAGAGGCAGGAGCTGTGCTTGGTCACCAAGGACCACCCAGTGGCATCTCCAAAGGCCCCTCATGCCAGGGCAGAGGCAGGGCTGGGTGGTCAGACCCTGCATTATTGAGTCCCTTGTCCCACCCAACACAGCTGATGGAGCATTGCTGCTAATTGTGGTCCTGGGCCTGAGCAGCTGGGGAAAGGTTTGAGGCTGAGCCATACCTGAGCAGTGAGCTAATTCGCCAGCAGCGCTGGGTCAGTCTCATTCTCCCTGGGAGGGTCCCAATTTGTCCTGCTCCGGCTCTCCACTGGTTTAATCCCATCCTGGTAGCTGGAGGTGTTACAGTAGCTGGCATGAATGTTGTTTGATCTTAACAAATGCTTTCATTTTTTTTGTTTCAGTATAATATTAAATGCTTTTGAGTCTAGTGAACACAGTGCTTTGCTTGCTTGAGCTCCATGATGCTTCCCTCCTCTCATTTTATGGCAGTTTCAGCAGCATTAGCCCATGACAGTCCCATGTCCTTTTCCTGACAACTTCACTGCACCTCTTGAATCCCTTTTAGTCTCACACTCCCTGAATCAGCTCTCCAGGCTGCTCCTGACTGGCACTCCTCCTGCACCCCAGAGTCATCTCCATCGGGAGCCTGGCATCCCGCCCCAGCAGAGATGGTGATTCCATGCCACGAGCAGCGGCTGTGCAGTGCAGGTGCCGACACCAGCCCCCCAGCTCACCTCCCTGCACCCCATCTGTCCATGCACCCACAGCCAGGCACTCTGGCTGGCAGGCAGCTGAAACACCCCCTTGAAGGGGAAAAATCACCCCTTTTTACAACCTGCTTGAGTCACTCCACATCCCCCTTGTTTATGCTGAAGCCTGCGTCTCATGGGACAGCTCGCTGACCAGGCGCAGGCACCCAGGATAGTTTTCCATTGAAGCTGCAGCCATATACATCTACTCATCATACTTTCCACTGCCCATTGGAAAGAATAGGTCAGCGTTAGGACTGCCAGCGCCGCCCTCAGAGAGGGAGAGGTTTAATGCTGCCTCCGTGAGTCCGGCCATGGCCTTCAAGCAAAGGTCTTCTTGGGTGCACATGAGGTGGAGGCTGCAGTGGGGAGCTCCTCCTGCCCCACGGAATGGTTTATGAAGCCATGGGCCATGGTGAGAGGTGAGGAAGGGGGTGAGCTCATTTCTCAAGTTGGCTCTTGGAATGCATAAGACACAGAGGCCAGCTCTCCCAGATGACAGTGCTGGAGGAGCCCTGGGCCACCCTGGGGCCATGGCAAGAAGCACAGCTCTTGCTTCCCAACCACGAGACGGAAGGGAAACATGAGGATTTCTCAGGTTTTGCTGCTGCTGGTCAGACCAGCAATCCCCTGGCAGAGCATCAAACACACCTGCGACTTTACAGAGTTCTTTGGAAAGAAACATGCGTCTCTGGCAAGGGTCGAGAAGGGGAAAGTGGAGGTACCTGCTTTTATGGGCTTTGGAAACTTGTAAAAGCTTTGGTGTTCTGGGGGAGGGCTGCGAGGCTGTCCTGACCTAACCCCCTGGCTCTGGGGTATGGAGACCTCCTCCCTCCCATGCCTTGATGCAGCTCTTTTCAGTGGGCACTTGCCTTTCATGTCCACCAGATCAAATGGGAGGTTTCCAGAGCCTGACGCAATAAACCCTGCTCCCTGCTCTGAGTCACACCAGCAGCACAAGCCCCTGTTCTGCTGGGTGGTGGAGCAGGAAGGTTCCTGTCTGACAGTGGTTATCACAGAGTGACTCACAGGGCAGCAATTCTGCCCATCCTCACAAGGACATACTTGTGGCGAATTCCCGAGGCTTTCATGCCACCCCTCCCATGAACACCCCTAGCTTGATACCGAAACCATCACCCAGAAATCTCACTGAATCAGCCCAGGGCATGAAGGGTTGTCAGCATCCCATGTTCCAGGGCTGGACCACCTGTAGAACAGCTCTGCCAGCTGCTGTTTGCAGAGAGATGAGTGATGGGTGACAAATGGAGGCTTAAATATTCCTGCCCCTGTGCTCCCTGGGCCTCCAATGTGCTGCCGGTGTCACACACAGTGTGGTTATGGCACCAAGATCCAGCCAGCTCTGAGCAATCACCGTGACTCCCTAAGACCACAACCCCAGACAAGGCAGGTCTCCAGGCCCTGGGTGAGCACTAGCAGGCAAGGTCAGTCCTGCAAAGGGATTTACACAAGTACAAAGGCAATTGCTCATTGAAGTAATGAATGTTCCTCATCCCTGCTGAAGCCCCTGTAATGCCATAAGCATTTTGGGGCATATTGTTTCCGTATACCCTATAGCAATGTCTGGAAATTAGTAGATGTTCATGCAACTGGAGTTCCCTGGACTGAGGGCAAGGGAGGGAGGAGACAAACATAGAGGTGATGCTTGATATTTAGGACCAGAGAGGACCATAATTTGAATGTTTTGGAACTCAGAGCTAATTAGCAAAATGAAGATGTTTTGTCCTGCCTGTAGATCCCCAGATACCTTTGCACCTTACAGCAGCATTTTTGACCAAGAGGCCCACCTCCCCACCATGAGCTGCTGCCACTGTGAGCCCACTGCTGCAGCCAGAGGTCTGCACTCCATCCTGCAGTGCTGCCAGCCCTGGAGCAGTTCTAGCTCAGGGCCTTGGCACTCCTAAATGAACTACAGACTGATGGAGAATAACCTTTGTAAGTCCTTTTTGCCTTCCCTCCAGGCTCTGACTTGATTAACTGCTTCAGAGCCATATCCAGACAGGAACCAAGAGCTGTGAGCCTCAGCCCTGCTCCTCCACGGTGCCAGGGAAGGGGACACAGAGGAAAGGACATCAGGACCTCCTTCCCACATGCAGTCCATGGCTGCTCTCTGCTAAGACTAATGAGAAAACCAAATGGAGGAAGCAAATTTACAAATCTCTGCAGTGGGAACTGAGCAGAAACCTGCCAGCTTCATCTCAGCATGCTGACCAGCCACAGCCAGCCCCGGCTGGGGCCAGCCACTGGTAGGGCAGGGCTTCGATGCTGCTCACGGCACCCAGAGCTATCCAGACCCCTCTTGTCTGCTGCCAACACCGTGAAGAAACCCCCCGTAAGATGAGAGAGGCCCTGCCAGCCCACTCCGATGCCTTCGAGTGCTCGCAATAGCCAGCAGGAACTGCAATTAACGTCTGCTGCAATTTCTTCATTATCATAATAACAGTGCTCAGCAAAATATATGGGAGACATTGATGGTGACGCCCAGATGCTGGAACCATACGATGCCACATGGAAAATCATGGTGTGGTACAAAAACTAGGCTTTTATATGGTACAGCTGCCTCTGCATAATGCCCTTGTAATTTATCAGTGTACAGCATCTGGTTCTTTGCTGTCATTCTTCAACTTTCAGACAACCATAATCTCAAGTGTCTTAATAATAACACAGACCTGCCAGACAGGGGAGGAGGGAGGCTAGGAAGGGGGTGGGGAGCAAATTACTCGTTTTGTGCTGTTCATCCCAAATTAGAGGGGAAAACCAGAAAAAGGTGGGGGACTGGGTGTGCTGGAGGGGCAGGAAGGGTGAGGGATGCTGCAGAAGGGGCTGCACAGCAGGTCCTGGAGGATCCTGCCGGAGGGGGCACATTGCAGAAGCCATCACTTTGGTATCCAGGCCTGGAAGAGTTTCCAGGCATCTGCTTCTTCTGGGGTGAATTTCCTTTTGTAGGTTTAATGAAAACCATTTGACAGGCCTGCCATTTGAGTGTGTGCACAGCGGCGTGGGGTGGCACCATGGTGGAGCTCACTGGGGCTGCTCAGGATGAAGGGACAACACTGGGTCCTGCACAGGTTGCCTGGAAAAAAATGCCGGAAGGGTTTGAGGCAGGAGCTTTGCCCTTGGAGCTTTGCAGCCATAGTGCTGGGTGGTTTCTAAGTTGTGCTAGTGCAAATCTGCCTACCTGCTGTCCTGGCGGTCCCTCCATCACTGAGGGGTTCTTATGCCACATCCCACTGGGGGCACTTGTGAAGATGACACCTACAGCATGACACCTACAGCAGTTTTGGGCACCACAGACCTGGTGTGCTGGGCATGTGAAGAGCCGAACTTGAATTCTGTTACAAGACTGGGAGCATGAAGTCTCCGCATGGCCGACACACCATTGCTCCCATCGTGCTATCTCCTGGTGCATCTCCTGTCAAAGCTGGGACAAATTTCTGGGGTATGACCAAGCCCTGGCCACCAGCAACTCTGCAGAGAGGCCAAATCCATGTCCTGGTTACATGGGGTAACCCCACTGACACTGCCAGGGCTGGGTCCCCCTTGCTTTGGGGTGAGTAAGGAAGGACCTGACCAGCACCCTGCGCAGGCGGGTGCTGTGGGTGCCCAGCACGCCGTGGCAGAGCGATACCCCACGGCACGGCGATG
>NW_009915651.1:0-14631 GCF_000696875.1 Nestor notabilis | reverse complement strand
AGCAGAGCAGAGCAGAGCAGAGCAGAGCAGACGAGGGACTGGCAGAGCGGGGCGCGGTGCTCACCCGGGCCGGCAGCTCGCCGCAGCCTTCGCGCTGGGGTCGTAGGGGGTCGCAGTGAATCACCATCCACTGGATTTCGAACTGGCAAAGGAGATATAAAGATCATGTTAATTCGGATCAGGGAGGCACGCTGGCCGAGGGTGTAATAGGAGGGACACTGGTTGGGTGACGGAATGTTTCAAAAAGTAGGTATTTAGTGATAATAGCTACGGGTGACTCTGAGAGCTCAGGCCAAAGCGGTGCTTCACCCTGCAGTCCCCCACCCTTACCTGTGAAGCTCTTTTAAAGAAGGGCGTAAACCCGCCGAAGGATTTAAAGAGAAGGAGGGATTTGTCAGGTGTCATTTTTCATGTGTTCTTTATAACCACATGCATTTTTTCCTCATGCTATATGATGGTTTTATTAGACACACAGAAAGATTTTTCTCTAAGTGGACAGTTGTGTCCAGGAAGAATGATAGGTCTGAGGACAGAAACATGGCATCGCATGAGAAGTTCGAAAAACAGTATCATACGCACATTGGCAACAGCCTGCAACTGAATAATACACATCTGTGAAATTTCACATCTTTGAACTTTTGTATTTGCACTGGAAAATGACAGAGGATTAAGGCAACCCTCTTCTCATAAACTGCAACTCAAACTCACTTGTGTTATATAGATAAAAAACATATCCTCTGCTGAAAGGTACTGAATAGCTCAAGCATACAGTTTCAGAGGTATATCTATTGATATATAATGCATTACATGGAATTTTAAGTACCAGAAGCATATTAAATTGTACATATTAATTGTATCCAAGTTTTAAAGTCTTGGATTGTTTTCCCTTCCCATCACAAAGTATTAGCTTAGATTACAAACCACTAATGAGTGCTTTATCCAGAGATTTCCCAGTTTGATGATAAAATTTAGAGGCTCCTATTCCTTTCTTTTTGTTATAGATGGCTGAGGACGTGGGGGAAAACATGGGTTTGGGCGATTTTTTCTTGTTACAACATAAAGCCCTGGTATGGAAAAGACTGGTTTCACTTCTTATTTCTTTGCTGCTCTGAGTCTTTCCTCTTATTCTATTGAGCTAAACTAGCTCCCCACCATCCCTCCCACAACATAATGTCTTGGTGCTTCCTGACTGTTTTTTGTGCAGAAGGCGGACTGTCATTCTCTCCCACCACCATCCTTACGTTGATTTAGTGGCATACTGACTGCTAGAGCTAATAAGTGCTTTGAGTGTGAAGTCCTTTAAGATCTCTGCAAGACACTCACATATCCACAAGTTGATTTTCTGGGTTTTTTCTTTTGCTTTCCCCTTCACCACTGCAGTGCTGCCACTCCTGAAATCCTATCACATCTCTACTGTTCTGTTCACTTTTCAGTCATCACAGTTTCCAGAGTGGTGAGACTAGAGAACAAAAGAGGCAGTACCCTAGTTTCTTTTACCTGTTATCTGACACCACTATCCTTGTGCCAATTCTCTACCTCCTTTATCCAATTCTCATTTTAAAACCTTTCCCAGTCCTTAATACTAGGCAACTGAATGTCATAATATACACATAAAAGAACTGAATGTATACTATAATTTAATACTAAAAGGCAGCCATACAATAATAAAAATAAGAAGGTATCTGGAATCTGAAGATAGGGATTCTTAAAGGGGCATTAAAAATAAGACCAAATGATACCTACTTGACAATTTATTTCATATTGTACAACTAGATTCTGAGTCTCTGCATTATTCACCTCTGAAGCTTATTAGCAGAGAGAAAGAAGTCAATAACTGGCTCTAAAGCAGTTTATAATCTATTTCTGATTTAAATAATCTCATTTAAATTAAGATAGATGTGGGTTTGAGTGAAGAATTTCTACTTTTTCAGTTTGCTTGTTTAATATGAAATTAAAATTATGTTAAATGATATTAAAATGTATAAGTCATCCATTCAGTAGCTAGGAAATGTCATAATTGAGGTTGCCTGCACAAATTTAATCTGTATGTAATCTGAAATTCTGTAATTCCACACTTCTTTCCTTAGAAAACAAGACAATTTCCTTACAAGACAGAATAAACAAGGCCGTGGAAATGGTTCCCATACTGCAGAAACTGTAAGTTTGGACGTAAATGGGGCAAAAGGTGGTAAAAAAAGAAAGGATGTCTTTCCTTGTGGAAAAGGCAGGCAGATACCACCGAATGAGCATGCTTTTGCTTCATAATTCTTCTAATAGTACTGACAAAATATCTGAATCAGAATAGCCACACTAGAGAATATTCTGCATGGGCCTGGAGGAAGGAATTGGTTGCCTGAAATGAAGTATCTGGGTATAGGTTGTGTAAAAAGGCTGATCGGCAACAACTGTAACTGAAATCAATTGTCTTAAGCTGTACTTTCAACTTAAGACATGGTACAAGATCTGTAAAGACTGAAAAAATTACTTTTAAGACATACCACCAACAGCCAATATCTGCATTAGCACATTCTGGCTTTATGTAGATAATCCTTACCTCTTTTTTGTCTTCTTGTGTGTGCATGTGTCTGATTTTGGCTTCTGTACTGAGGTGAGAAAGATTTGAGATGATAGAATGCTAATGACTCAGTTGTGTTAGACTTTGTTGCATGATTGTCCAAGTGCCAATATCTGTGTCTTAAGAGAATACTTTTTAAGCTTAAGCCCAGTTTTTCAACTTTGAACATCAAGAGATACATCTATTAATGAGGTTTTAAGGTGTGATTGCTTGCTCCAGTGGGAACTTGGATGAGTCCAAGTCCCAATGAGTCCAATGTTTTTGAATGGCCAAAAAATCACTTTGTTTTGTTCAAGATGGGATTTGAGTGGTGAGCATTAAGTAAGGCCTGGTACTCTCATGAGTCTAAGACACACAAAGGAAGTCAGAATATATGAAGCAGTCATCCTACTCAGGAAAAAAATACTATCATAATCTACAAAACACTGTACCATAATGTGACTGTAAAAGGAGTTGAAATATTTTGAAAATGCAGCTTTGACATGTCTTAACTCACAGTTGCTTAGTCAGAGAGCGTTATTTTTTAGAAAGCTAAACTGTGGTTGCTCTGTAAAGTTTTTGCTTAGCGCTTTTGTTACTGTTTTGAGGCTATATAAAGCAAAAATTGAGATAAAACCTGTCTGACTTCTTTAAAACAAGAAATAAAACTCCTTTGTTGGCAAGGTAGTAAAAAGTGTGACTGGCCTCCCATTGATTTAGGAGAGGTGAGAGAAGGGCAAATATGCCCTAGCCTTGCTCTCAAGGTACCTTTCCCCTCACCAGTATTTCACAATGATCTTGTCAACTGTGTTAAGTTGACTTAAAGGATGCCATTATTTTGAAGATGTCTCAAGCAGATGTTCTATCAATATCTGTACAAAGTGTTATTAAGGACAAAGTACAGGCACAAAGTTCTCAGAAATGAACCTCAGATAAATCAGGGGTAATTACAAAGCAAAGCTATCAAATGTAATCTTTTAAGAACCATGGTGTTTAAGACCCATAGGCCAGTATTTCCAACATCCATTTTCCAAGATTCATACAGGACTTCTGTTTCATCTTAATTTGTTAGTTAGCACATTCTTTTGTCCTCTAAAGTTCTAAGGAACTGCCTGCAAATGCCCACAGCTTTGCACATCTCAGTATCATCTATGCAGTTCACTTGTCTTATTAGTACTTTAGATGAGGGAGTAGAAGGTTAAGTGAGATGTATGTGAGACCTAAATATCCAGGGTAGTATTTCCTGTATAGCATCAGTCTCAGGGAAGCTTTTAGCAATACCATAGGCTTTAAGGAAAACTGTGACTCTCATGTCAATGATATCCGTGTTTGTTCTAAGGTGAGTCTGCTATGCACTGTACTTTTAAGTGACCAAGAATAAGCCACACATATTTATACTTATCTAATTCTACAGCTGTTTTAAACACGTTTTATCCATTTTCCTATACCTCTCTAATGGATTTTTAAAGCATCTCTTTCCTTGCATCTTTTTCATGCCATAGATCAGTAGAGCGAATTCTGGTATTATTTGACTTTCGATAGCAAGGGTTCAGCCTTCTGAATGTGAGATTTCAGAGAGTGAAAAAAATCTGAGAGGTAACTTTTTATGGTGCACGGACACAATCTGTTCTATGGTGTAAATTAATCCCTATTCAGCAAATACTGATCAGCAGTTTCCTCTTAGACATTAAAAGTCATGTAGCTGCCCTGAACTACTTAGCAGCATTACATGTCAGTTAAACAATAACCAAGAATCACTTCTAGCAAAGTGCTTAGTGTCTATTGTAAGAAAATCTGGGTACCGCCTCTGAAATTGAAGAAACTAAGGCAATTTCTATAATTTCACAGCAGTTAGTCTTTGAGCAGTAAGTAATGAATTGGCCTTACCTTTCTACAACAAACACATGATTTAGGAAGTAAGTTCCTTTTCAGTTTTGAAATGATGATATATATTGTATTGCTTAGAGTTTATAGTGAATTATTTTAATTACTTTTAGATAAAAAGAGCTATTTTCTTTTTTATCTAGAAAAAGATAAATGCAGCTGTAAATCTGTATAAAAATTTACCCTCCATAAAACATTCCAAAAATCCTGGAATAAATCTTTGTAAAGGCTCAAAGGCAAGCTGTAATTTCTAATGGCACTCTATCTATTACTCTTCTAGGCAATCATAGTAACAACAAGCAATAAAGAATCTCTTCTAAAATGACATGTATTACAGAGCATCTATAAGAAGCTGACCTATTCTGCAAGATAAAGATAGCACTCAGAATACTGAAAAAAAAAAAAAAAAAAGAAGAAACACATAATTTATGTCCTTTAAAAATTATAACATGGCAAGTAATATACTTTAACAATGCATGGAAATAAATTAGAAATTGTGCCTTGGGCATACTAAATAATCGAGACTACTAAGATGTTTAAACTGAATTTAGTCAAGCGAGTTGAAGGATAGCCTAGAATATACCCAAAGATAGATTTATTTACTCAGTTTCAAGAGAAACTAAATACACAAACTAAACCAGAGACTTTTGCAATATAAACAGCCAGTTTAAAATTACTAGTCCATCACATTGTCTAATTTCTTTATCTTAATTTCAGAGAGTGTCTGCCTACATCTACATTTTTATATCAGGTTGGACCACTGCCATTGTCAGTTTTGGCTTCCTAGTGCAGGCCATGAAATATACTCTAGTAAGTCCTATGTCAAACCCACAGTTCTGTCTGAATTAAAGTGTGTTTTTAGACATCCAAACTTAGTTTAAAATGTAATGTGATGCTTCTTACTCGCCTTGGAATTTGTTCCAGGAGGGTATTTATTTTTGGGGGCTTGGGGGGGGCTGTGTTGGCTGGTTTGGGGTTTTGTGATTTTTATTGGGGGGGTTTTTTGGTTAAAAAATGTGTATCATATTCCTGTTTAAAGGTCTACCTTATGCATAGATTTGACTTTTCTTTTGCCCTCATAAAATACACTAAATATAACTGAATATTCCCAGAAACATGCTAAAGGTGTAAACAAATATTTTGTGGTGAACTGTAGAAACAGCTTAATTCCATTTTGTCCTTTCATCCTTGAAGAAGGGTGTCCTAGACTTACTGTAGCTTCACACTAGTGTCTAATGATGTACATGCTTAAACATATATGAGGCAGAATTTAACGCTAGACACTCTTACCCCACCAGATGTGTGAAGAGTCTAAGGTAATCAGTGTTCCTAGTATCTTGCTAAAAAGAGCAGGCCTCTGCAAAACATGGGCTGGAGAGAAAGTGGGATAAAATTCCTAATTTCCTCTGCTGTTTTTCCTTCTTTAATCCTAGCCAAAGGTCAGCCAGAGCACCAACAGAGAAGGCGGGGAAGCCAAAGTTCTTGCTGAGGTGACCTTAATACCTCATCTTTCTCCTCGTTTGTAGGCTGCCATTTCAAATCACTGCTCCAACAGACAACAGGAACCCTCTTTGTTTTTAAAGGAATGACTTTGTGTTTAGCTTGGAAGCATGGTTTACTGTAGCACTGTACACCAGGTGTCGTAATACTAGTATGTTAATACCTATAGCTCTCTGTGCATTTAATCTAAATTCCTTTCCAAAGAGAAATACAACATTGAGGTAGATTTTTTTCATCCTAGTAACATGCATAGAATATGTAATGCTTTCATCATTCCATCCATACATCCACCAGCATCCCCCAGACCAGTTAGCAAAGCTAAGACACGTATACAGCTAATCCTTACGTTATCAGATCCAGATGATTACTTCCAAGTGATATTTTTAAAGACTTTGTTTTTTTCCAACAGAATTAGTATAAATTTACAGCTGTTTATATTTTCTAATCCACATCTATAGCAGCACACTAAGTAGCCACTTTCAGACACCTGGGGCAGCTTTCTGGCATAATTTTTCAAGTGCAATATAGTAACCTCTACATACAGAGGTGATGAAGCGTAAGATGCTGCTTTTTTTGTAACATTTCCCCTGTCAATTTTATACCATGCTGCTTATCCTGTGGCCACTTTCTTCGCAGTCAACGTGAAATATAGTTAAAAGATTCTATTTCACCACTCTTTTTATTTCAAAGTTCAAGAAAAACTTCAGTGTAAGGATGTGGAAAATGGCTGCACTATGTTAACTATCTTATTATTCCTTTTTACCATTCAACTTGTTTTGAAATGAGTATCCTATAGGATAGGATATCCTACATATATATATATAGGATACTTTTATACATATACACACACATTAACATTCATATTGTAAGTTCCTAATACACTTATAGAGGAGCCTTGGAAAAGGAAACAGGATAATATATGGAACTTTGCAATGTTTTCTGCAATTTTTTCGACTGTGTTTTGAAACTATTTTCTTTTAATCTACAGATTGAATTGAGAAATAGCATTCCCAAAGTCTTAAATGTCATTTAGTGCTACTGTGGGACAAAATTGTCACATTATTCAGCATCAAGTGCACTGTAACTCATTAGCTGAAAAAACACTAATCAAGAAAACACTTTGATGGATGTCTGAAATCCAAAATGCAGATGTGACAGATAAAGTTGTTGGGGTTTTTTTGTCAGAAATTACAGGTATATCCCTTTGTATGTGTTTTTTCTTAATCACTCATCTCAGAAACAAAATCAGATAATCAAATAATAAAATCCCTGAGGTTTTCCATATTAAGTTTTCTTCATTGAAAGTCACAAAACCGTTCTGTATTTACCATACATATTCAGTATTTGCCCATTAAAATGACTTTCCTTGCAATGTAGTAGCATGAAGAGGGTATCTTCAGCATTAAATCCACTAACAGGATATAGAATAAGTATTTCACTGCCTAGTCTTGCTATACAGAATAAAGGAGCACTCCATGGTGAGTTCAGGTGTCTACTACAATGCACACATAATAGGGCTAACAAAGTGGTTCACAGCAGCCATGAAATGGGAGCTGGGATGTCCTGAGCTAGCCACGAGAAGCTATTGTGGAAATAGTGGGTTTTATCTCAGCTCTGTTGAGACCTTCACTTGGACTGCATCTAGTCTCTGATGTTACTATACCATAAGAGTCATAAGAGTCATAAACGAAAGGCTCACTGTCTACCCCAAGTCAGTCATGTAGTACCGAGATTTAAGTGTGGGCTCACTTCCTCCGTGAACATCAGAGTATATCAAAAAGGTACTCTGTCAATCTCCCTTACAGGAAATATTCCCTTTCTACTAATGATGTAAAGTATTTGTTCTGCCAGTGAGACATTTAATTATCTCTAGCTGATGGTCTGCACACATAGGAGAGGAGTTCCAGTTCTTGCTCAGCAAATGTTTTGCTCTCTTTTGTGTGAGGTACAGCCCACAAATCTGTGTCCTGAGACTTCCTTCTAGATCAAGCTCCACATATGAGATAAGCAGACAAACACCCAACTGGTACATCCAAACAGAGCAAAATCCATTGACAAAAGTGTGGATGTCTGAGAAATTTCACTATTGAAACTTAGACATAAGTCATCTGGGTCATCTCTTACCTTACATAGGTATATGTGCAAAATTTAAGAATCAAAGCTAGTACTTACGTGCCATGGAGCTGTTATTTTCTGCCATTTGTGTTTTCAGAAAACATTTGAAGATCCATTCCACAAAAAATTGTTAAGTGTAAAGATCCTATAAAACAGTTTTTGCAGTAATAAAAGATTTTGGAACTTACCGGAACTGAAATTTGAGGATTATTTTTAAGTTTTCCAATCACAGCAAAACCATCAATGCTGATTTTTGCTTTTGGTTTTATGTTTAAGGATTCTATTTTAATACAGTCAATAAAAAGTGTGACACTGTTTGCTTCCACGCTGATCATAAGCTTGTGCCATTGGGAGTCAAACAAGAAGGGCAAATGCAAAAATGATGCAGTTTGGAGGCTTCCATCTGCTGCTTTATAAGAAAACTCAACACTTTTCATTTGACCATTAAGATTCACTCCAACTTGTTCTTTTCCTGAAGAATCCTGAATCTGCCAAATAGTCCAGTATTTCTGAAGTGTGGCCCCAGTCATCCGAAAAGTAGTTAGAAAGGAATATTCATCTGGCAGTCCATTGGAATATATGGCACTGTGTAGGATCAAAATACAGTAAATTTGTTGTGTATTTGTTCTGAAAAGCTCCACACATCACCACAGGGTAACGAGAAACAGTTTCTCAGTGGAACCATATTTCAGCCATGCTTTTATCAGTGCTCTTCCTCATGCAGAGTCCCGAAATGGGATGTCCTTTTGAGTCATTAGTGTTGCTAATGGCAACAGGAACTAGTTCAGAAATATGGACCCTTCCAACATTGTACAATATTTATGATAACCCTTTCTAAGTGTAATGGATGGAGCAATAGCAGACTCCTACTTCAGATTTAGAAAGCTTATCTGACAATTATGCTATTTCCTACTGTTACACTTACAAAATCAATCAACATAGTGTGACTTTATAATTGACCAGGTAGTCAGTACAGATCTCATTTGGTTTTGAAGACATAAGAATGTCTTTTGCAAATGCATTTTCTTGTTCTGCCTGACGATAACCATTTTGTTAATGTATTAGCTATTGCTTCAGCAGAAATCATTCAACAAAACATTCATGGCAAATATATGCATAGTAAGAACCCACAATAAAATGTATTATGTCCTGTGACATTCAACCACAAGACTACAAGTAGCAGGGAATAGATTTGTCACATAAAATGTTTCATTCTTTTGCAACTCCTATTACATGTGAGATGCAGAAAGACAAAGTCCTACTGGCTGTGTCACTGCACAAAACAGTAACATAATTTTTTATCTCAAATGTGTCAGTTAATGCAGTAGAATATTTAAGAAATATGCCTTCTCATATGCTATGAATTGTGAAATTGTAATGTCGTAATCCAGCTGACATCAATAAATTTGTTACCATTTATCCACATTTAAGAAGAAGTTGTATTTGAATAAATATCTGAAGTATGGAGACATGCAGAGCTATTTTGCCACTAGCATTCATTATAATAACTTCTCAGACAAGTAGGCATTTTGAACAAGGATTATTTTTGAGTGGCAGATCAATCCTATCTCAGCAGCAATTTAGCCACCATTAGTGAACCTCAGGCTTTAGGCTAAGGGGGGAAAAAAATCCCAAACCCTAAACACAACAAAAACTGAAAAAAAAAAAAAAGAATAAATTAGTTCTGATTGGTATGCTTGATGATTCCTGTTTTAATAAAAGAGTACTTTCAGATGAAATCTCCAGAGTCTGCAGTTTGGTGCTAGTGTCCAAAGCTGTAGTGCAGCCATATTCCAGCAGGTGACGGCACAGCCTCAATAAGATTTCAGTAAGGACTGGAACAAGCCTGGCAGCGGCAGCAGCTTCATCTTATTAATGAACTACCTGAACCGCCGGTTTTATTACTTTTTCCCCAAGAGCCTTTACATACACCTGAAAGCTGGTGTTTGAGGAAGGGGAAGGTTAAGCTGGAAGATTATATCATTGCACAAGATGTGGAGATACGAAAAGTGGAAGAGGGGGTTCCTTGCCAGTATCTTTAAACTGTCTGTGATTTGCTATGACTCGTGTCTCTGTTGACTGCAGGTGCAGTCGCCTGTCACAGCTAGGCCTTTTTTATAGGATTTTATCTAATGTGTTGTGTTCTCTCACTTTGTGTTTCACGATGTGTCTGGCCACCTCAAATGCAAATGTTAATGTGTGGACATCTCCTCCTGTTCTGTACACTTTCCAGTGTTTACTACTATGCACTATCCTTCCTTGTGTCAGGCTTCTAGCTTACACGACATGATTATATGCTCTTTCTTGCTCCAGGAAGATACTCTCTCCCCCTGTCCAGACACACATTCACTGTTACTAAGCTCCCAGTCCAGTTCAGCATGTCTTTTATGGCCCTCTGTGTCCTTTTCCCTCTATAATATCCCTTAAACAAGTATTTCAGTCTCTTCTACTGCTAAAATATTAGCTCATATGAGTCATTAATCTCTTCAGTTACTGAATCTCACTGTTTGTTCTTGAACAAGAGCTGGCTTTACTACTACCATACTGAAGGTGGTATTGTTAGGTAATTTTTTAACTAGCCTCCGTGTGATATTCCACTTTCTCAAATTCAGTGGCTCCAGGGAATCTGATATGCTGAGCTCTGCAGCTAAAGGAAATAATACTAACCCCAGGTCCTCTGAGGAGAGGTTTCTGTTCTTTCTCTGCACTAAGTTTTGCTGTCATGGCAATACTGGTGAAACTATCACACGCATCCTCGCCCCACCTCAGCTGACATAACTATACTGGCAAAAAAATCCCAACCAACCAGCAAAAACAGTAAGTAAACATAGTTGTACTTTTTGATTAGGAAATTGTTTATACCAGATTGGCAAAAGGATTCTTTGCACCATGTTTAACTATAGCCTTAGTCCTTTACAAGCCATCATATGGGTCCTCGTTCTTTTTCAGAAATTAAAATAGAAAACAAATACGTTAACTTTTTCAAGTGACATACAAAGGGCAGAAACTGAGGAAGAGCTTCTAACATTGGTAAGAGAAAACTAAATTGTAAGAAATGTACAGTAAAGATGTAAAGTCACTGCAAAACCATGGATAAATATTTACTTTTTAAAAAACATCTAATAACCAGTCAGAAGAGCTGCTGACTTCAGACTAAAGACTCAGCATCAGCAGTGTGACTCAACATAACAAAGCATATCATGACCCATTGCCAGAAAGTTACTCTGCAGGGGACTGTTGCTGTGTAAGATTTATACCTCTAATTCTACAAGTAATGCAAAGACAGATTCTCACCTCAGTTATTCAAACAGTAATGAAAAGCCATTCCATTAGCTTTAGTGTTTTCACTGTGTTTTAGTGCAGATTTTCCCAGAGCCTGCAATCCTTACTTAAGTAAAACTCCATTGAAGTTAGCAGCTCAAAATCCAAAATATTTGGAAACCACAGCAGATTTATCATGATATTTAAATAAATAATTGTAGAGAAGTTATTCCTCTATCTCACTGCAAAGCTGCTAGCTATGTAAGCACTTAAATTATTTCAGTACATTATTTTTAACATATATATTTCCAATTCCACTACTTTGTGGAAGGAGATCAAACAATTTTAAATTTAGAAACAGGCAAGTGAGCAAAGGAAGAATTAATATGAAAAAATATGCCAAGCACAAAGACCAAATTCAGTCCTGACCCATTTCCTAACCCCTTAAAACTGCCAGGGATATAAGCTATCAGAATTTTTATTTATTTATTTTTGCATCTTCAGTTTGTAAGATATTTGTCTGGCCCTTCTTTCCCTGTGCACTCAGACTATTATTAACTGCTTTAGTAGTATGATGAGTGCAAGGTCAAGTCAATTTTTTATCAGGTGTTTGAATCCTTGCTTAATTTTTTTAAAGTGCAGTTGGAAGTGGAGGGGGAAGAGTTTGAAACCTTTATAATTCATCTAAGGGAACTTGTGAAACACTACTATTTTCTTTTAATCTTTTTCATAAAAACCTAAAAGACACCTAAGACTCTTATCAGTCCTGTAGCCTGAATGCTTACCAGGAAGATTTCTTTGACATTTCAAAGCTAAGTCCTACCAAGGCACCAGTATAACCAAGATAAGTCAGTCATCTGACTAGGTGGTACAAGCTCTGAGTAAGCCCACTGACTTCAGGATTCAACAAGAGCAGCAGTGTATGTTAAAAGGTTAGCTATATACCGACTTGAATATTACAAAGTAACTGCTTATTTTGTTAAGCCTCTTTCTTTAACAGTTCGTTTATTAGGTGAGCAATATTGTACACTGAGATAATGGACATCATCCTTGCTAAATAAAGATTTTAGAAATGTTAGAACAACCCACTAGAGTTTACTGTAGAAACTTTCTGTCCAACCACATGAAAATGCACTATCATGGCCCCAGGTTCCTTTGCTCAAGCTGGCGACACTTGTGTCTGCACCTCCTGAAGCCTCCTGGAATCCCAGCTGACCTGGCACGCACTGTCAGGCAGCCATCATATAAGAAATAACAATCAAACCTAGCTAAGCATTTTTAAAAGCAACTGTCCTAAGTCGTTAGACAGAGGTCATTTGTTAGGACTCCTTGCCCTCCACTGATCTCTATTCTTCAGAAACATCCAGTTCTGAGCTAATTATTTCTTATGACCTAATTAGCTTCTTATCTGCATTTGGTCTTTTCCATTAGCATTTGTCATCATCAATATCTATGTAAGATATCTTAGTTGTAATGCAAAAGGAAAAACACCTCAAGAACTTTGGTGGTTGGAATCAGAGAAGTTTGGCCTCCAGGCATATGTATTTGGGGACCACTACTTTACAGAGGAGCATTATTCCCAAAGGAAAAACCAGGAACTCAGCCTATGGAATTCTCTGGATGTTCCAAGCTTACTGATAAAGCTTTATAAACTTCCTGTCTTCATTTTATTATTTCTTACCACATTGTGCTTGTCATGTCACCTGTTAAAGTGGTCTGCAGTACACCACTGCCCCAAATATAAACACTGTTCAAAAGGTGGCTTCAATTTTTACATTGTTGTACTTTTGGCTGAGACGAGGATGCAGGCAAAGAGGCCTAATTTCTGGATCCATAGGCTGCCATCGGTATGCCCTGGACTTCTCTCTGATACTAAATTCAGCTGGTATGAAAAAGTTTAAACATTTTACTTCCAAAATATGATGACTGCGTGCAAGCTGCATATTGGGAATGGTCCATGGCCTATGTTAGCTGCCAAGCTGTGCCCAGGAATTCTTTAGAGTGCTAACTAGTCTGGACCCAAAGCATGCCAAGGTCTTTTCTAATATTTTAACAGTATAGATGATAAAGTGTGAATGCCTTGGAATGTTCCCTGGCGTTCATTTATCCATGTGGACACAGGGGCTTTGTGATGTGACAGCTGCATTTGTGAAGTCAAAGGATTAAGATTTCATCCAGTACATAAAGACAGCTAGCCCTTTTCCCCCATATGAAAACATATCATGAACATACTCCTTTGTGCTAATTTTTTTTTTTAAAAGAGTGCAATTAAAAATCAACACAATTATTATGCAAATTACTGGTAATAATTTTGTACTTATTAACTCTTGCACACCTACAACAGGTACATAGTTTAAATTGAAAAATGACAGGTTCACCATGTCAGAGGTAATGGGTATGAGTCATGGCAGTTTCTTATTACGTGAAGAACACTACATTGATTCTTCAGCAGATTTTACACTAGAAGAAGCAGCAGCCAATGGGAATTTATTTAGATGATGGGAGAAGCTAAAGTCAAGAGTTATGTGCAATCATTTTGCTCATTCTGGGATATACTGCTGGACCTTGGCAAGTATGCTAAGCAGCAAAAGACCAAGCTACAATTTAGTAGTGTTTTAAGGAAGCTACATAAGCTTTTCAAGGCATAAGCTATTGCTATAGCTAATACTGAACAAATACACTGAACAGTGCTCGTCTACCTAAGCTCTCCTTCCAGTGCCATAACCACCCTAACACGGGCTTGCCTGCCTTAGTATAATGATCATACGCTAGTTTAAAAAATCATTTTACTATTTGTGGTAAGCGCTGGCTGAACAGTGAGAGCCAGTCAAACCCTCTGTGCTGATATTTCAGTTGATTCGCTTGCCGTTCCTGTGCATGTGCACACCTCCTTATCTCTTCCTCAAAAGCCTTGAAAACCTTACGCCAGGGAATGGGCTTTCTTAGGAAGGACCCTCACTATTCCACAAGGCAAGAGAAGACACTGTCCATGGCTGTTTGGGTTACCTCGTACTAATGTGGCTGCTCATTAACGAAGATACGAGAGGAGATCTCTCTGCAGCGGAGAAGGCGTGGAGCCTGCTGCTGCCTGACATCTTTACTGAGGGTCCCTCCCCAGTGCATCTATAGCACGGGGGCCTTCATGCCTGTGTCACCTACCCACCTCAGGAACAAAACTCACTCTACCTTTGCCTCCCCTGTCTCTTGGCGAAGCAGGAGCTCTCAGCGCCGGGGGCAGGTGCTGGAGCATTACGCTCCCCGTGTGAGCGCCCTGCGGCAGCTACGGCAGCCCCCGCGCCTCCGGGGCTCCCCCGGTC
>NW_009915650.1:38113-40895 GCF_000696875.1 Nestor notabilis | reverse complement strand
CAGCCGTGTCCCGGAGCCCGGGGGAGCGCTGCGCAGGTGCTTAGCGCTGAGCTCTGCCCGCGGTATCGATGCGGTCAGACCGTACAGCTCCATTGTTGCTTGTTCCTGACTGGTTTGTTTGGAGAAGAACAACACGTAAGTGAAGTTTAGCCTCCGCAATGGCGAATTTGTTTAAACAACGCTGGGAATGCTGTTTTCATGTTGTGAGGTTGTGTGAGGTGTTCGCACAGCATGTAAGTAACACCCTGATTTTCCTGTACTATTTAGTGATACAGGATGCTGTTTGCCTTGGTGCTGTGTGCGGTTGTGCTAACAGGGAGCAGCAAAGTTCAAGATGATGAATGGATTGACCCCACGGATATGCTCAACTACGATGCAGCATCTGGAAAAATGAGGCCTTACAAGGTAGGAAACGAAAGGGTGCGTGAGTGTATGTCTCTGCTAAACAGCCCTTCGGCCACGTGCTGTTGGAAGATTTGCCTTAAATAGTGGCACTGGAAATCAGTAGAATTATGGTCTTTTATAAGTCTTACAAGGTTACGTCTGAATGTTTATGCAGAGAAGTGTTGTGTTCCCATTGCTTAAAACGAAAGGCTAAAAACTGGTTACCTCCGTTATTGTAGATCATGAGCTCCTCTCCTGAGGAGTTGCTGTGGCACTGATGAAGCCACAGGGCTGTGTCTTTTGTATCCGCAGCTGGCAGTTGATTTATGGAGCAGGTTGTGGCTTCACAGGGTATTTTTTTGTGCCAAGTACTTGGTTAAGCAGCTCTTGCTACTTTGTCAAGTAGAATGTTAAATATCTGGAAAATCAAGTTCCCAGCTGATAAAGTTAATGATTATATTTTACTTGAATTACCCAGTTTTATTTATGCCTTATATTACTATGGGCATAAACCCGTTTTATTTTATGAGGCTATTACGGTCAGTGGTGGTTTGTGATGCTGGACATCAGAGCTTTCAGGAGTATCAAAACGGAGACCGAGTGCTATATTGTTAATAATTCATGAACATTGAGCAGAAGATGAGATGGGAAAAGCTGGTTTTCACAAGGGGAATTGTCTTGGCTGTGTTGTATGAGGGGTGTATGTGAGAGGCGTGTTGTTTGTCGGGTACCTGTGTGCACACACGGCACTGTGAACTGTGGTGGGTTGTACAGGCACCCTTGACTTTTGTCACTTTCCAGTTTTCAAATTCAGTTTTGTGGTTTTGAATGACACCATTCTGGTGCCTCAGATGTAATTTCCTGAAGCTTAAAATACCGAACTGCATTATTGCTCTCCATGGGGTTCCCCTTCAGCCTCCACCTGCCCCAAGTGCACCTAATAGTCATTTGCATTCCCAAAATTCAGAGCAAACTTTGGAGTCTTTAAACGTGGTGCCCAAATGCTTCAGCTTTTAGAAAACAGTATAAGGAGTTTTACTGTTGTCTCACACAAACATAGAACTGCGTTTTAAAAATGACTGCTTTAGGTTAAGCCATCTTGTCAGGACCCTTTTCTGCTCTGCAGTGCAAGATTTCAGGTAGTCAGGGTGTGTGTCCACCCCAGTCCTCGGAACCAAACCATGTATCAGCACAAGTTACTGATCCGTGGTGCTGCGCTTCCTTCTGGAGACCTTCCTCGTTGTGCACACCCGGGTGTGTGGAAAAAGCTCTGCTGCTTCTCTGAGCAATCAACAGAAGAAGAGGCAACATGAAAAGGAACATGCGGCCCAGAACGGGGTTTTGTGTTTACCTGCTGGCTGGGCTGGGGCTGTGTCTGCTGCCCCTTTGCTTGCTGAGTCAGTTGTAGCCAGTGGGATTAAGCTAATCTGATGCACTGTGTGGCTCACCAGCCCTCGCAGAGGGGAAAGGGCAGCTGGGGGAGGACAGGGCAAGACCTCACCTCTTGCAGGCAGCGTGTGTTTAGGTAAAGCAGTTTCCTTCAGGAGCCTAAAATAACAGCAGAGAGGCAGCTGGAGTATTGCTGGGAGAGTACTGGCAGCAAAAGCCAACGCTCAGTTTTTAGCTCCTTTGCTTCTTTTAAAGTGATCTGACCATAGAAGCGTAACATGGGACGTCCATCAAGGTCTGTGATTCTAAAAATACATGTTTTTCTTTGTCATTTTAGGCAAACTACCACAAGACCGAGGATGAGACTGCAAATGCAGTCAGCACTGAAATCTTACCGAGTTGCTCCAGGGCAGTAGATTCCTTGCAACAGAAGGTTTGTTATGGAACTCCTGAGTATGTTTGAGCCTTGTATACTTTGTGCTTTCCAATGGTGCTTCCCTGGATAGCATGGAACAGGTGAATTGCTGGTGTAGTGTGTGAAAGACCATGCATTATGTAGGGGAACCTCTTCAATCAGAGTTAGTTAGAAGTAGTTGTAACTCGATTCCTAATTGCTGCTCTGCCTACTGAGGTTTGTTACCAAAATGATTTATAGTGTAACAGAAGTTGATAGGAGCCACAAGCTTCTGTCCCCTGGTGTTGGTGTCACACCATGCTGCTCAAGCAAAGAAACCTGGCTTTTCTTTTCCAAGTTGTTCAGTTCTGTTGGGTTTTAGGGGTGGGGTTTGGGCACAGAGATGCGTTTGTGGCGGACGCTCTGCACAGCGCTGCAGCTCTTGGAGGCTGCTGTAAGACCCCCAACACTGCTTCATGCTCTGACATCAGGGGGATGCCATGATCCTTGAGTAGCTACTGGGGCTAATAGCTACATCCCTCACCCATTTGGAGATCCAGTGGGGTGTGTAATCTTAATATTGGGTTAGTGGTTTTTTCCCAGTTCTCGGTTTTG
>NW_009915650.1:26706-38082 GCF_000696875.1 Nestor notabilis | reverse complement strand
GCCTCCCCCCCCCCCCCCCCCCCCGATGTAAACTCAAAACTTAAGGAAATCCAGATGTATTTTTATTTTTCCCGTTAGTCTTGCTGAGGTTGGTATTCAAACCATATCATTAGCAGATCCGAGATCTCCAGTACTGGCCAGACCCATGGGAAGTAGTATTTCAGCAACTGCTTCCACTTTTTGTGTGGTGTACAAATCATGGGATTGTTGCTGATTTAATGTGCCTCTTTTAATGCTGAGTTACCATGTGTTGGTTGGGGTTTTTTTTCTTCTGTGAACAAGCCTGTTTGAGCAAGAAGTGAGTAAACGTGTCTTCACCTTGCAGGTTGCAGACTGTGAGAAGAGGATTGCCAAATCCCGCGAAAGCAGAAGCTTTTACATTTTTAAGCGGTACTTAAATAAGATTTTAAATGAAGCTGGAAAACTTGGCCTAGTGAGTATTTGAACTGGCATTAAAAAATTAACCAGGATTCATATTACTGCTTTGGGTGTTTCTCAGTTACCAAGTAATGATTTATTATTCTGGCATACTTTAAATGAGAATGAAGGGAACTGAATTGCGAAGGAAGAGAGGATACAAGTGTGTGCATCCGTGTTGTTGTTAGTTAGCAGTGTTTGCTCAGGAGGGACAGTTGCATTTGATCTGTAAAGCATCCGGAGGAAGACTATGTGACTTCAGAGTCTGCATCTCAGTATCTGTTGCTGGGATGCGGCTATGGTCATACCCTGTTCAGTTCACGTTAATGGTTGCTAAACTGGAAAGAACCAGATCTTTGTTGGTTTGTTGTAGACCTTTTAGGTGGCCTTTCTTTCAGACTCTACCTTGTTAAACATCTTGGAATAGGAACTTACTAGAGTTGGCACAGAAGAATCACGTTACTACTTTCTTTATTATATTGTCTTGGATTATATAGTCTGTCTTTATTACATTATTATTTATTATTGTCTTAATACAATAATAAAATACAATATATAATAAAGACAGACAATAATATAATAAAGAAATAATGTAATAAAGACAGGCTATATAATCAAAGAATATAATAGTCTTTTTGCCCACAGAAGTGGTAAATGCCCCATCCCTGGTGGTGGTCAAGGCCAGGTTGGATGGAGCTTGAGCAACCTGGTCTAGTGGAAGGTTGGAACGCCCATGGCAGGGGTTGGAACTGGATGAGCTCAGGGGGTTGGAACTAGATGATCTTAAGGTCCTTTCCAACCCAGACCATTCTATGATTCTATACTCTTTTCTATTCAGAGGTGGAGGAATAGATTTTTTGGCAGTAAGCAAAATTAGTATCTAACAAATAACATTATACTTAGCAGTGTAAGATTTCTTAATTCAGTTATTTAATAGCTTCTATCTGTATTACCCAGCCATGGTGGGGGCACACAGACATTTGTAATTACTACTTGTTCATGAGCATTAGTTCTAAAATTTTAATAACACGTGAGATAACTCAATTTTTTAGGGTGTTGCTGTAGAGTTAAAAGAACACAAACCAACTGAATTTGTGTTTTATGTACTTCAGAAGAATGAAGTTTTGGAACCACACTGTGCTCCCTGTCCCATGTCTTCATCCTGCAGTCTGCTTCAAAAAGGTGCTGGTGCAGAACGAAGGGCACCTAAGCAGGTTTTTGCCTAGGGATACAGGCTTCCATCTGTAGTTCTAGTTACATATAGTCAGCTTTTAACCACTGTTCTACTTTGCTTTCAATTCAGCCTGAGGAAAACGTGGACCATGTCCATTATGACGCTGAGATCATCCTTACAAAGCAGACGTATTTGGAGATCCTCCGGTTTCTGCAGGAGGAAACGTGGCAGTCAGGTGCTGTGGATGATGCACTTAGTGATATTTTGATCAATTTTAAGCACCATGATTATAAAGCTTGGCACTGGAGATTTGAAGACACTTTTGGAATTGAGCTTTATAATATGTTTCTGGTAAGAGAAGAAGAAAGGGGTTTTTGTGGTCTTGTTGGGTTTTAAATTACGTTTTCTCCAGTTTCTTTGTTCAAGTCTGATCAATCAATATTGACATCTTAACTCCACATGTGAAGTGGTTCTTCCCATCGTACTTTGAGTGAGTCACTCTTTGTTTCATGGTAGCTGAAGGCAGAGGTGATGTATTCACTTGAAGTAGGAATTCAGGGGTTTTGTTCCTGTGGTTGTCTTTTCTTTTTGTAGCTTTGTGGGGTTTTTAATTTTTTCTTTTCCTGTCTTTTGTATCCCTGTTGTGTGACTCACCAGACTCCAGGAGTCCGTGGTGCTCTAGTAGGCTCCAGTGCTTTCTGAGCACCTAAACTGCTACTTGTACATTGTAGATTTCCCAGGTTTGTCTCGTTCAAGTAGATGCTGAAGTTGTTGGCCTCTGCAGGAGCTGGAATATATTTATATTGAGACAAATGTGTATTTGAGGTCTTTCAGGTCTGAGGTTTTAGTGAATTTTGGGGGAAAAATTTATATAGTGTTGGAGAGGAGGAGAGCATGGCTTTGTGCAGTGTTGTGTTCTATAAAAATGGATTTAGAATGCTGGGCTGAGGATCTCCAATAAGCTGAAGCTCTCTGCATAAACGTTTACAATGCAGAATGTGCTAACGCTTTATGCCCACGTAATCTTGACAGTAGCCTGTCTAGTTCTGAGGGAGGTCCCTGGAATCCCAATGAGGAAAGCAAGCTGTGAGTAGCATAATCTTGTTATGAGGCTCCTTGGATGGGAAGGGACTGAAGGGCTCCACTGAAGTCCTGCTGCTGTTAGCCAAACAGTAACTTTGTCTCTTACCCAAACTGCAGCAGCTGGCAGGAGTGGTTTAGTGGTTCATACCAGGCACATGTTACACCGATGTTATCATTTTTAAATATGGTAGGTGCCGGGATAAATATTGTAAGGAAGAAATAAATAAATACCACAAGAAAGAAATGAGCAACTCTGCTGTAAGGCTGTGGTAGGAATGACGGTAGTAACACCATGAAACTCTTCTGCCTTGTACAGCTGCTGGTCTGCTATGAAAGCATGGAAAAATTCTGTCAGTTTTTCCATGAAATGGTGCTGGTAAAGCAAAAGCTGGAAGATCCTTCCTGTGTACTGGCAGTAAACCTGGAAAATTCCAAACCCACATCATGATTTTTCTGTTTTATTTTTCAGATACTCTTGTGCTTAGTCTGTGTTGTGATTGTAATAGCTACAGAGCTCTGGACACGTATTCACTGGTTTGTGCAGCTAAAACGAGTTTTATTAATAAGTTTTCTCATCAGTTTTGCATGGAATTGGCTTTATTTGTATAAGGTAAGTTGTTCTGAAATCTTAATGGCTTTTAGGCTTAAAATGTTATGAGGGAGTTAAGCTTGTGTAGTTCCTTTAGTTAGTTAGTTTATAAAAAGCAGTAATTGACTGCAAAGTAAAGGGATGAACATCTTGGACATTGACAGGTGTATTGGGCTTGAAGAACAAAAGAAATGCTGCTGGCTTTCGTCCTGCCACAGGAGGGCACAGGACTCGTGCAGTGGTGGAACTGATTCTGCTGTGTGAACTTGTCTAACACAGCTTGGTAGAAAAGTCTTACATATACATGTTGGGAGTATGTGTTTCTAAAGACTGCCTGGCTGAAACCGTATTTAATGTGTGACAGACCAGAGGTAAATGCTTCATTACCGGTGATCAGGTTGTTTACTGTTTGGTGGTTTTGATGAGGTGGAATCTGAGTTACAAGGTTGTAGTCCAGCCCCAAAATCTTGGTCCTCACATTCTGCCATCAGAATGTCACTGCAGCCTGTCAGGCCCAGGAGCAGTGGGGTGTCCAAGGGTGAGATGGCTCTTGAATGTGAAAAAGCACTTGGACTGAGTTGGTGAAGAATGTCAGAGTGTTTCAACAGATGATTTGACTTAAATTTTTCTATCTGATTATCAGTTGCAAACTGTAAGGCAGAACACTAATGAATACAGGTATTTGTTAGTGGGAATTACTTAAAAAGAGGACGTCCTGATGTTTTAATTAGTAATTGCATGGAGTGGTTTCTGCTTTTAATCCAAAAACATTTGAACGGAACAAGATGCTGTCAGATGTGCCAGGTTGGATACAGCCTTGGGCGACATGGTCTAGTGTGAGGCATCCCTGCCCACAGCAGGGGGGTTGGAACTGGATGATCTTAAGGTCCTTTCCAACCCAGACTATTCTATGATTATACTTTTGCCCAGAACTTGTATCTTTGAATATTGAAGTTTGGTCTTGTGGTTATTCAGCCTCTATTTGCAGAGTAACTCAGAGGTAGCCATCCTGGTAAGTTCGTATCCATTCACAGGAAGTACTTAAGAGTTAAACTCTGTTAAATTGTTCAGGTATGAGACTTTCCGTCACACAGATTGACCTGGGTAGTTACCCCAAAGGTCAGTAGCTGAGGCGCAGTGCTGCACCCAGCACCACCTCGCGTCGTGTTTCACAAGGAATTCCTGCTCTCCCACAGCTGGCCTTCGCACAGCACCAAGCAGAAATCGCGAAAATGGGGCAGTTTGACAACGTCTGTGCTGAGAAGCTCGACTGGAGGGAAAGTCTTATTGGTAAATACTTGCTTCATTATTTTAAGTTTGCAAAATACTCGGTAACAGTATCCAAGAAGACTTGCAAACTCCTCATGGGTAGTACACTGAATTTTCTTCAGCGATACATGATCTAAACTGACAGAGGGTAGGTTTAGATTAGATATAAGGAAGAAATTCTTCATTATGAGGGTGATGAGACACTGGCACAGGTTGCCCAGGAAAGTTGTGGCTGCCCCATCCCTGGCAATGTTCAAGGCCAAGTTGGATGGGGCTTTCAACAACCTGGTCCAGTGGAAGGTGTCCCTGCCCATGGCAGTGGCATTGGAACTAGATGATCTTTAAGGTCCTTTTCAACCCAACCCATTCTATGATTATGTGGCTTTACTATTTTTCCATTCCTCAAGACTTTCTTTTTTAGGCCTTTGGAAGAAAGCTGATCACAAAACTGTGCTCAGAGCATGTCATGGTGTTACTTCTTTCCTTATAACTTATGCCGTGAATATTTCTGAGCTCCCATCCCCCAGTACCATCCAGTACCATTTACTGGAGAGAGAAGGGCAGAATTCAAGAAAAAGATTTTGGTTCTTCACCTGCCAGGCCTGTACAATGTACTTTAGCAGTAAGATCTGTAACGATGTACTCTACTGGTGTTAGTTTACAGAGAAAGCTGAGTATTTTATTAGCCGTTACTTGTTACCAGTGCTATAGCAGGTAGGTTAGTGATGGGAACTTTGAATGAGTGCTTGTTACGGTTTTCCCTTTATAGCTTACTGCCTACAATTGCTCTGTTTATGTCAAATTTCAGTGGCTTATGTTCAGATGGCACTGAAATCAAACTACAGAAACACTGATGTCATAAATTACTGTTTTTTAACTTAAAAGTTCCCTTAAGGAATAAGACTTACAACTGAAAGAGTCCTTTGAAATCTGGCAAGCAAAATACACATTTTGATCTATGTGCAGCCTGGCAGATGAGTAGTAACATTCAAAACCACTTCCATTGCAGTGGCTGTGGTCAAGATGTGCTAGATAATAGTTCACACAGACAAGACATGCTTATGTTTCTTCTGAGGCTTCTAGGACTAATTCCATCTAATAAAGGAAACTTTCTTGCCTAAGACATGGGAGAACCTCAGTCTCTTTCTTTCCAGCCTTTCCTCTCCTTCCTGCATCCCCATGACTGGATAAACTGCACTGCCATGATAATCAGAGACTTTCAAAAATAAACCCAAGCTTTGAACCGTATCTAGAAGAGGGATTTCCTTTCATCTATAATTGAAATGCTATTTTCTGTATTACTGCTGTGTCATAAAAGTATGTTTTAAAACCAGTAAAAACATGTCTCTGCTTTGGCTATAGAATGGCTCAGAAGTAAATGGACATTTCAGGATGATCCCTGTCAGAAGTACTACGAAACTCTATTAGTCAATCCTGTTTTGCTGGTTCCACCCACCAAGGTATGGTAGATGCCCAGCCCATAGGGGCTGTTCACCTTCCTGTTTGTCATCAGTGTCAACAACTGTTTGTCTGTTTGTGTTTTTCTAGGCATTGGCAATTACTTTCACCAACTTTGTAACTGAGCCTCTGAAGCACGTAGGACAAGGTATTGGTGAATTCATCAAGGCACTTATGAAGGAGATACCTTTTTTCCTGCAGATTCCAGTGCTAATTATGATGGCTCTGGGTGTCCTGGTTTGTATACATTTAGCTTCTATTTTAAAGCTCAGTTTTATTTCTTATATATTAAGTATAATTTTCTATTAAATTATTTCTTATTTGTACTAACAGATTTCATAGTACAGATAAAATCATTTCTACAAGATTAACTGTTTTGTGACAAAATCTTTCTAGAATAGATAAGTCTGTATTTAAAAACCACATCTCTCCACTTCCCAAGTGGGATAAAACAGCATTAAACCACTTAAAATCTTAGACTTTATGACAGTTTATTGCAGCTTAGTTGCTATTTCTTCTTTGTATCATTACACAGTGGTGTAACTGGGGCTTTGTACACAACAGCATCAAGTTAGAGCCTTCAGCATCTTTACTGTAGCACCGGGGATGAACTCGGTGTGTGAATGTCCTCAGACTGCAACAAGCTTGTCTCTTCTGCAGCTTTTCTTTCAGTGTTTTGCAGATATTTGACTTTGGCTTTCTCTGTGAAAACTGAAGGCTACAAATGTTTGACATTTTATTCCTCTTTTTCCCTCCCCCAGGCTTTCTGCTATGGTACAGGATCATCAGTGTCTGCTTTAAGATCCTTAACATCTTCTCAGAAGAGAAGCCCTCTTGCCCCTGACCATCAACAGGACAAGATAGACTTTGGGCAATATGATGGGAGTAAAGGAGATGGCTGTTATTCACAGAAGCCTCTTTATGTTTCTAGAGGACCTTATGACAGGGAAGATGCTCCTCTGAGACCAGGAAATGGCAGAAGTCCTGATGTCATGCATACAGGCAATAAGCAAGATACGCAAGTAGAAGAGTCTCACAAACCAGAACCTCGTGTATGTTAGCCCTGGTGCTCTTAAAGCGGGGATGAAATACAGTAGATTTCAATGTCATCTGCTAGAACATGTTTAAACAACAGGCTTAACCCCAATCCTGGGGACAAGAGGAGTTTAGGATGTGCCTGTACCCCTATAGAACTGTTTGGTAGAAGTGTATTGGGCACGTATTGTTCTGGAAAAATACCCTGCAATGGCTGTGTCAGGAAGCCACTGAATTAGCACTCTTTACTATAAACAGAAGCTATTTGAGAGATCCGTACTTATGTGTCCTGGGTTCAGCTTTTTTTTCAGCAGTAGCAGTCATTTTTTTTCTCCTTCTTAGTATCTGGTGCAGTGCTGTCAGCCTGGGCAATAGTGATTACCCACAGAAGAAAGGCAGGGGAAAAAAAGCACTGCTGACTGTTCTGTGCACTACAGAAAATTAAAGCCAGCCTTGTGCTCTAGATGGTGCAAATTTACATGTACCATTCCCCAGGAATGCTTTGCAGGAGTTCTGCCCCTTGAGCCGAGATGCACCTGAAACAATAGATCCTGTCACTTTGGAATGCTTGATTAATAGCTTCTTATTAATTTTTACAGAATAAATTGCGCACCGAGTCTGAAGGTTGTAGACTAGAAACTACCACAGCTGAAAACTGTACTGAAGAACATGCACTTGCGCAGCAGAAACAGACAGGCAAAGCAGAGCAAGAGGTGGAAGAAAACTGTGATTCTAATAAAAACCTCAAAGAAAGGAATTCTGCAATGGAACAGCGTGAAGAGAAGACAAAGAGCAGCTCACATGACTCACAGGAGGGAGACTGAGGAAGCCCAAGTTCTGCTGTAAGTTTTCTCTAATCTCTGGTTATCACAAACTTGCTAGTTCTGCTGGGGTTCTCAAACATAGAAAAGAACATCAGTACGCTGGTGGGAGCTTCTCTTTGGTCATTAGCATGCACAGCTGTAAGGTGGGGGTTTAAAAATGGAGAGACTAAGTATATGTACTACTTCTGTAATTTGAAATCCATGTGTTAAGTAAGATAATACAACTTTAAGTGCCCAAGAAAACAGGTTTGTGGAGTATTGCTGCTTGTTTGAAATCAAGTTTGTATAGTAAGCTTTGAGAAAAACTAGATGTACGCAGTGGTGGGAAAGCACTGATACTCTGGTCTAGCAAACATAAGTCTCATCAGGTACCTGTCAAATGATCTGAAGGAAGCTGCTGATACTCGTGTAACTCACGTAAGCCAAATCACAGTCCAAATGTCTCAGGACTGTCTTTTATATTCTTTAAAATAGGTCAGCTCAGTTTTAGGACAACTTAATGATTATCTTCTAACTCCAAAGGAGTGATGTTGTATCAGATCTTTTTTAAGAGAAGATAAGCACTAAGTACCAAAGATCAGCACCATAGGCTGATGGTAACACATGTTTTTTGGAAAAATATTCTGGCAATTCTCCTTAAAAGCAGGATGAGTCTTATTTTCAGTAGGATTCATTTTCAGCTTCAAGTGACTGTCTGTAAAAACTTCCAGTAATTGTGACATAGTTTGAATTATTTGGAGTCTGTGTCTGTTTGACTATGCTCACCATGACATTTTACTCTGAAGCTAAAAGTAACAATAGATAGTTCTTTAGGTGTATAATACTTCAATTAAAAAATTACATCATTTGATTTATAAATACCTGAACAGCTGGCCACCTTTAGTGTTAAAATCACAGATTTGTAACTGAAAATCCCTATACTTGAACTACCCCAGCAAGCAAATCCTTATTAAGAGAAGGAGAAGAAAGAAGCAGCATAGATATATTTACTCTTTAGAGCATTTTAAATTCAATTACTTCAGGAATTACCTGACATCATGCCAAGCACTTCCCACCCCTGTGATTCCCTGGCACTTCTTGGACACAATCTATAGGACAGCACTGGCAGCTCTTGCTTCAGTGGATCTTCTTAACAGATTCTTCTGACTGAGCTCAGTAATACAGGAAACACTTAATCAAATACTATCCAAAACCCCAGCATGTTTTGAAAAGATTCTTTTTGTATTAAACAGAACTAAAACTAGGGTTTGATTTCATTTTTTTTATTAATAAAAAATGATTGTTTCTTCCAAACTCTGTTTCTGCAAAGACAGACTTAAGTACTGAAGCTATTTCTCAGTTATTTTTCATCTTTTTAAAAAAGTACAAAAGAAAACAGGATTTTTTCCAGGGAGGTACAAATCAGAAAAAAAAAACCAACTCAAATTTTCTTTAAAAAGAATATACAAATTTAGGTCTTTCACTGGATCGAGACAGTGGTAGAATCCACACCTCAGCAATGACAGTACCTTTACAGGGGAAAAGATGTACTGATGTTCACAGACGCGAGGCATTTAAGAAGGATACACAGTAATCAGTGTCTCGGACACTGCAGCAAGCAGCAGCAGCAATAACTACTAGTCACAAATGTGATGCTGCTGCTATTCATACAAAAAATTATTAGAAAGGGGGCAAAACTACTAACTGTAGTCTTCTGTAAGAAGGCATTATGTTTTTCCAGCAAACAAAATGATACCTAAGATGCTACTGTACAGTACGTGCCTGTTTGTTTCTTCAGCTAGAACTTGGGCCCTTTATAGCTGAGGGTAAATGGACTCTTTGTTCATCCATTCTCTTAGCTTGTGACCGTAAAATCAGGCTGAAGAAATCCTCATCTGGTACAGTTGGTCCTTTTGCAGATGAGGGAGGAGCACATCTTTGATCATCCAATCTGGAACCCTACAGACAGACCAAGCAATAAAGCTGCATGTTACAGGAATACATATAATAAAAAAAGTGATGGTATAAGTGAAGAAGTACTAAAAACTTTTGGTTTCAGATTTAAGGCTATTAAAAGGATTTAATTTATAAGTTCTGTTTCCAAGTTAAACTTCTCAAATTAAATTACTAAGTTAGGAGTGTAAGTATTGCTACAGTGGTTCTTCCATACCATTTTTCCCCATGTATCTGAAAATAAATCCTTCAGTTTAGTTCTTTGTCATAGCAAAGAATGAGATTTAAGCATCCTTTGCCCAAAAGAAACACAAAAAAGGCAACTTGAAGAAAAAACCCCTAGTTTTTAGTTGTGTGTATTCTTCCTCATTTGCCACATCAATTTGTTATCATAAAACACATGATAATCAAGGTGCTGACTTGAAGAAACTGAACAGCAGGATGTGTAAATCAAATCTCTCAAACCTCAGAATCTAAATAATTGTAAAAAAACCCTCACCTGACATTTTACCAATATATCAAAGAAGTCATCATCTAGGTCCCTGTTGTTACTCGCCATGAGGTGACCCAAGACTGAGTGACTGTTGTGCTGATTAAGACGAAGTCCAGGTAGGTTGCTAAAGCTGGCACGCTGGTCATCAAGCCGGCGGCTCTGTGAGCTAGCGAGTAGGTCTAGAAACTCATCTGTGTGGGGTGAGACTATAGATGTAGAAAGGGCTGGGGAGAAGGAAGAAAACAAGTTAGCCTAGAAATAAGTTACTTTCCATAATAAGTTTTGCATGCAAATGCATTTTTAAAATAGTATTTGATAGGAACTGAAGTGAGATATGGATTTTACTTCTAAAAATTTACATTTTCTCATTGTTTTAGGTGGAGTAGAGGATGTTGCCACTGAAGGAGCCGGGAATCTGTTCTTCTCCTGGAAGTAGCATCTCTGATCATCCATCCTGTTGCTCTGGAATCGACTCAGCAGATCAAAGAACCCTTCATCTGCCATTGCCTCTCGACTGTTTTTCTGAAAAGAAAAGCAGAGTTAGAGGTATTTTGAACTCAAGAGTACCTAAAACTGGGACAACTGCGTCACAGTTTCGATCCAGTAGTAAGTTTGATATTTGCGTATCTGAAATGCATTAAATGAATTTTTTTAGTCATCCATTTCTACAGACAGATTTATTGTAAGAGGAAATGCTAATAATATGGCAAGCATTTTTGGAAGGTAAAATATATTAGAAACATTTTGTTCTCTGAAACACAAAGAAACTGTACTCTGATCAGCACAGCTGGAGTTATTCCCCCTCAGCCATTATTCCACCTAAAACCCAAAACCAGCACTGAGCACTTTCCCTTGGCTCCTCATGTCTGTGGCCAAAAGCATTCCTCTGACAGAGCAAATGACTCTGTTCTTTTATTTTTAAGTGACTTCTGTCAGGAGTGCAATAACAAAGAATATGTCAAAAATATCCCCTGCTGTCTGAATCATAGAGACTATTTAAAGTTTGGAGAAGCAGAGTGTAAGAGAGACTTAGAACTAAAAATATACCTTCATCTGAGCTGTAACTTTAGAAGAACCACCAGAAAAAGCATGTTCCAATAGT
>NW_009915650.1:0-26675 GCF_000696875.1 Nestor notabilis | reverse complement strand
CACCACCTATGAGAGAGCTGTAGAGTGGCAGATTGGGCATCCTTTTACAAAGCCACAGTGTTCAAATAGAGTACCCCTAAAATGGACAGCTGCCAGAATGCCATTTCTGTAATTCTGACCAAAGGAAGGTGAGTAAAGGCGATGGTCCCCACAGCTCACCAAACCTACCCTCTGTGAGTTTGGAAGTCGATGATCAATAGAATTACTGGCATCCTGCAAAACTTTGGAAGTGGTGCCGGTTTTGTACTTTTTGCCTTTTAGTCGATTTACAAAATGCAGTTTTGCTGAAGGTTTGGCAAGCAGTGGTTTCTGTTTAGCAAGAATCTCACTGTTCCAGTTCTGAACCTAAGAAAACAAGAGTCAGGAAATGAAGCCTTCTGATTTTAATTACCTAGACTGTTACCTCTTATCTGCTGCTGCTTTTCCTCCCTGAAATGAAGCAGTTGCACATAATTTAGTTTATCCAAGCAGAACGACATGAAAACTTAGATTTTGGTTCTTATTACTTGACCTCTGACTAGTGAGCTTTCGTTAGCTGAAGCAGGTTAGTATTGTTACTGGTGAGTCTTACAACTGATCTGTACTGTGATACCCAATGGATTAAAATGTGGTCAAAGGTTAATTAAACACTGCAAATTTTTCCTTGCTGACTGTGGTGCAGGAAATGTAGCTAATGGAAATGCTAACATGCAGATACAGGTGGCATTTCCCACCTGGCATTCTTAGAATTGGAAAGAGGAAAAAAAATTAAAAATCCATAATTTTACAAAGTGTTAGAGCAACACAACCCCTTACACAAACCCAGATATTCAACCAGCCTTCAGTGAGGTCCTTGATATGCACAAAATGCCTAGTAATGATTGAAAAGAGGGAGAACACAAGCACAAGAACAAAGAGGAATAACCATCTTGTTTCACTGCAGAAACAAGAGAGCTTTACTGACCTGACAGATTTTTGCTAAATTCTCTTCTAAAATAAGCAGAATTATCCACTAAATTGACAGCTTTATCTACAACTGACCCTTAGAATAACTCAATAAAACCCCCATTTTTTTCTCTTGATTCAACATCAGAAATTATTAGCACAGTCACAAATCTTGCAGCCACTCTGCCTAACCAAAAGCATTGCCTTCTAAAGGCTTATTTAAAATCAGCACATGGATTCCAGTGCCAAGCAGATGGCATCCTGTACAACCACAATGCCAGTGTCATACACTGCTCTGTATATCAAAGACTTCTACAGAATTAATTTTCAGAATCTACTCAATGAGTATCTTGAAAAAGGCCCTTTATAAGAGCTAATCTGCAATACTAGGTTAATACTTTATTGCAAAAATCCACGTGAAACGTTTTAATAGATTAAGGACACAGGCTGTGTACCTTAAAAGAGCTCACAGATAAACAGCGGCCAAAAGCTTAGAGGTCCTTGCTGAGGACTCAGCCTGGGCTAAACACAGAACCTTTTAAAACTGCTACACAAAGAGGCTCTTAAGTATCAGTGCTGACCTCAGCTGTACATTGAGATTTAATTTTCTATTTGATGAACACCAGAGCAGTCTTTGCATCTCTTAGAAGAGATGGGAAGAGCTATTTCAGGCTGGCACTGGAGTCATTTATGGAGAACTGCCAGCCTACCATTTGAAGGCAGACAGAATTTGAAGGAAATCTCTCAAAGACTGACAAAAGGATTTTAATCAGGAACTGCAAGCTCTTGAGCTTGGGGGGAAAGTCAGTTTACTGATCTGTGACTCTGTTTCAGCGTTTCTGAAATAGCATCCCTTCTCACAATGGATGTTAAAACTCCTAATGGTTTGCAAGTTGGTTGAAAAATACAACAGGTATTTGAAGTGCCTATCACTGTAATCCAAATTAAAAATGTTCAGAAGAGGTGAGCTAAAGCTTAGGAATTTTACTGTGAATCACTTGCATGCTGCAACCTCAAGGCACCTTTAAAGTTAGTGTGCTTTGATGCACCACTGCAGGACCTCATTCATTCTTCCTGTGAAGGGAATAAAGCTAGCTCTCCACAAGCCCTTCCAACCAACATATGCAAGATTCTGACTGTTGCCCACATGGCAAAAGTATTAGTTGTTAGAATTGTTAGACCTGCTTTTACGTAACTTTTAGTATCAGCTAAATTAAAAAGGATATGGCAAATAACATTCTGCTAACTTCTTTCAAAGTTGTTAAGTACAAAACTTCTGACTATTGATAACTGCTGAAGTCACTGCAATCTCACCACCAGCATAGAAAGAAGGAAAGTGCCAACCTTTTCTGGAGTTAATTTCATAAGTTCCATGTTCTCCATACTGTGACGGCGTCCTACTCTTGGTCTGGTACCTTTGAGAAAGAATCAAGTTCATCTTTGTATCATTAAGATTTCTACTGTCACCTTCAAAGCTGTGGCTGTACTTATCTATGGTGCAAGATACAGCAATTCTGAGTTCCAAAACAGGGCAGGTAAATATATCACTAGGGAATAAATAACCACTAGTAAAAGCAGCCTTCAGGACTACACTGATCTAAGCTACCTAAGTTGCTTTAATAGGACACAAGAGAAGAAGCATGGGTCTTTGAACAGAATTCAGTTCTACTGTAACCCCCATACTGCTAAGATGGTAGGAAGAAAAAAAAGATTTTGGCACCAAATAGATGTATCTCCCACATTAAAAATTATTATTTCTAATTGTGTCTGTGCATCCCCTTTTCTTTAATGTAAGGAAACTAAGCAGTAAGATGTGATTCACAATGTAAATCCTCCAAAAAAGGAGGAGCTAAAGGGGTCCAATAATGCAAAACCAGCTTTTTTGGGGGGGGAGGAGGAGATGGGGAATGAACCCAAAACCTGCTCAACTCAACCATCTGTAGTCAGAAAACAACACAAACAACATATTCTAAGGTCACTGTTAGAAAGTATTGCAGAAATAGGCATATATTTACCGTTCAAACTGGTATCTACCGCGTGGCTTTCTGCCATCATGGAGTTGTTTGTGCTGTAGCTTAATCCAAGAACCATTTGAAGATCTGAGAGATTAAGTCTAGCAGTGAGTTCTCCACTTTTATCTCCTACCTGCAAGCAAACAAAATAAGTAGTTCTATTATTGTAATGAAATAAACACACATGTAAATAGAAAGCAAATCTTGTCCCCTAGAGTTCTGAGATAAAAAAGCTGAAAAGGTTTTCCTGGTTGAAAAACTGAGTCAACCTTTTAATGAAATATATGACAACTAAAAGGTACATAATGAAACATAAAACACCTCTGCTAGGCTATTAGCTTGGATTCCATCATGACACTATCAAATGTGGCTCCAGAACTAAGAGCTACCTGCAGTGAAATATGGCAGAAATAATTTAGGATCAACTATCTCAGAAATCAGTCAAAATCCATTCCATTATTCCAAGTCACATGCATGAACACAGCTCCATAAAACCACTGTGTGAGAGCAAAGCTGCCAACGTATGGGGAGTGTGAAACTCATACCTCTCGTGAGATCTCCAAGTGCCTTTCTGCAAAATGCATAGCTTGGTCATGATTTCCCAGCGCAGTGTAAGCATTCCCTAAACTCCAACATGCTCTTCCCTCACCAATTCTGCAGAAAAAAATAAACACATTTTCAATTATACCTTTACTCCCTGAACACTAGGGGTCAGGTTTTCATAATACTGCCACGATGAGACTGCTGTGCCAGGAAAAATGAAGGCTATCATCAGAAACTTCAAACACCAACACGTTTTAAAGGAATGTCATCTGGCTATAACCATAAATACGAGCAAGTCTAATAAAACACTAATTTTTAAGCTCTCAGCAAATATCATTCATTCAGTTTTGCAAGCATGAAGCACTTTACAACGTACTTTGCTTTTCCTTAGATTGCATGCTTTATTATCCTTCACATTGTGTTTACTGAGTTAGAGGTACTGTTAAAGGTAAAAAAAAATTTTAGTTGCACCCAACATCACAAAAAAGGCCTTAGAAATCATGATTATAAAATAAGCATTAGTTGCTACTGTATTATTCTCCTTTCCTCATCCCTTCCCATAGTTTTAATTTGTGGAGAAGCAGGAGACATATTCTTGTGAAGGTATGCAAAATTATTATAATGAAGTCATGAAAAAGAGAGAGCTGCTTTTCTTCTCCTTAATTTACAAAAGAAGATGCTGACAGAAGATGATGTGGAGTCAGTCATTCATCACTTCATCTTTCATCTCAGACTCATTAGCTGCAGTACCTTCATAAGTACTTTTTTTTTCCCCACATGAAAACTGGAGCCGAGCATTGCAGGGAATACACATTACTTCAGCTGTCATTCACAGAACAGTGACAGCAGAGTTAAGAGCTAACAGGATTTGGTATGTCATACACACATTAAACAATCTCTTAGGGCTTACTTGTCATTTAACTCCTGAGCAATCACAAGGTGTTTCAAATGATAATCAATTGCTTTTTCATAGTCCTGAAGCAAAGTGTACGTGTTCCCAAGGCTGTAGCAGGCCTGTGCTTCCACAGCTCTGTCTTGAAGCTGTCGAGCCAGCTGGAGCGTCCTCCTGAAAGAAAGGGTTAGTCATTTCAAAAATCACTGCAAGGAGGAGATTTTAGAAGTACACTTGTGCAACTAAAAAAAATCAATTGTACAAATCAAAGAAATTAGGACACCTGGCTGGCAAATGGGCTGCTAATCTATTACTATCATGTTAACTCTTACAAGATTTTCTCTGTCTTCCACTCCACAGCAACCTATTTCCATTTGCTTTATTACAGCAGACCGATCCCTTAAACAGCATCTTCTAATTTTAATTTATTGCTTCATCTATAGTGGTTTTCCTGACAGCATGCACTTGCAACAGGTTGGTACATTGTATATTCTCCATCAACAAGAGCAAGCAGACCTGTAACTGCCAAGCCAGCCTGATACTGGTGGGCAAGAAGAATGTGAGTGCTAGGAAGAATGTGCTCAGTACTGAAGCTTCTTCCCTTTCAAAAAGAACAGGTAGGCTTTCTGAAATCTACGTAAGATACCAATAACATCTAGCCTGTATCTTTGTCAAGCTTCTATTTTCCCAAGTTACAGTAGCCACAGCTTAGTGGTTCAGAGATCAAGAAAACAGTCTTGATTAAAAAAACAGACTAGGTATGTAAAATCATGCTGATGTGCACCACCTATCTCAGCTAATGTGTATATGCCAGATAGCTCCTCATCTCAGGTATACTGAAGTTACATCATTCCAGAACTTGCTAACAGCTGAGACAGTAATGCTTGATTCTAGAATAAAGGGAATAGATGCCTATCAACAGAAAGGTGTCTATCTACAGCGCTGAGAAGAATCTATTTAAAGTAACAAAAAAAAGTGAAAAATTTAAAAAAAGTTAATGCTGCCCCTCCCCTAGAAGAACCGTAAGAATTAAACAACTAGGGAAAACCATTATTTTTTGGTAAAAAATGAAGAATAAAAATAAAAAAGCAGCTCTTCTCTAAGGATATGCTGGAGAGAAGGCCACTTGACAGTGAGCTTAAGTACCAGGTACAACAGAAGTAAACTGCACAAGAAGATGTATAAATTCTATTTATAAGCAGTCAACTAACTTGTAGTATTCCGAAGCGGTTTCAAATTCACCCAGGAAGATGTAGGCGTTTCCAAGATTGCTGTATGCTCTTCTTTCTGCTGATCTATCACCAAACTCTTTTGCTATTAGGAGACGCTTAAAAAACATGGAATAATTGTGTTATTCTCTCAATTTTGTATTTTGCAACACATTTGCATATAGAAGTGCACACTCATAGTTTTTCTACCACGCATCTGTATTTTTCTTCAGGCCACAGTGCTTGAAAAGAACAGTCAAACTGGAAGCTGTGCCATGAAGATTTACAACTTACACTGGGAAGCTTGCAACAAGATCCAACACAAGACATGTCCTTCAGATCAGGAGCAATCAATGCTTTTTTGCTAGAATGGAATTCCTTACTAGCACATTGCTGTACCTGTTCGTGGGCTAAAACCGCACTCCTGAAGTTGCCCAGAAGATAGTGTGTGTTTCCCAGGTTTCCAAAGGCACGTCCTTGTGCTGCTCTATCACCCAGCTCTGTTACTATTGACAGGTTTTCCCTGTTTCAGGGGAAGGAAGAAGGGGAAGAACGGAGACTTTTAAACAGGGTTTTTTTCCACTCACAGTAATATAAATAATTATTAGGTTTTTTTTAGATCTTCCCATCTGTATAAAGGAAAAGGTCTACATAATTTAGTCTATATTCCACTTTGGCTTATTTTAATGGCCTTTAGGCAACCATAAATCTTTCACTGAGTAGGAAACATTTCCTGTGAGATCCTGCACTTAACTGCATCTTTTCTCAAGCTGGCGTGCTTGCTTCTAATTGCAGAGCTACCTTAGATACAAGTATACCAAGGTCCTATTGTTGACTCAGTCTGGTTTGAGGAATACTGCTGGATTCTAACATAAGGGAAGGACTTACCAGGTAGTAAGAGGTACACTAACAGTAAGGGCATGACAAGAAAATAGTGCACTCCCCAGTTTAAAAGGGAAAAAACTGACAGGTACCAATGTTCTGGAGAGAAGCACGCCACAGTCGGTTCATGACTCCACAATTCTGCCAATATTCTAATGAAGTAGATGATCATATCCCTCTCAATCCCCAACATTTAAAGCTACTACTTACTCATAATAATTTGCAGCTTTTTGTAAAGCATTCTTCACATCATCTGGAAGTTCCCCTGGATCATGAGTCCCAGCACTGGCTACATTCTTCCCTTTAGAGTGATATACATTTCCCAGATTATACAGTGCTCTCGCTTCTCCAACCTAAAACAAAAGGCAGCATTACAATTTTACGCTTCAGTCTTCCATCACAACAACTAATAGTACAACCCACAGATGGGAAAAGAAGTTTGTTAACTAGTTGTCAAAACATGCTCTGTCCATTCCAAACTAGTTCTTAACACCCACCCAGTTGCATCACTTCGTTTTGAGATGCAAGACACACAACAATTCTTGAGGCCAATTAAAATTAAAAATTAAATTAATTGATTTAAAAAAAACAAACTAAAACCAAAACCAAACAAACACCAACCCAAAACAAAAAACCACCACCACAGAACAGGACAATATTTATTAATCTGGATCTATAATCTTCCAGGTGCAAACAACTATCTTACAAGTAACAGATTCTTGCTGTCTTGAAGAAATAATTCAATATGCAGTATTTACTTCCCTCTGAAAGGTGGCACACATTACCAGTACAACAGGGTTCAGTAGTGTGTGTTAGCAGTTTACTTCCTGGTGCCTGAGCAATTCTTACCTTATCATTAAGCTCTCTGGAAATATCCAGATGTCTCTGACAACAAACGATAGCTTCTTCAAAATTCCCAAGTACCTTTAAGGTGTTGCCCAGATTCCCACTAGCTTTAGCTTCACCCAGTAGATCTCCAATTGTTCTAGAATTGCAGAAATAAAGCACCCAGTGATTAATAGTGTACAATTTGACACCAAGATAATCAATGTATAGTAAACAATTAGAAGAAAAAAAAATATTACAACCATGCAAACATGTATGTATTTGATTTTATATCTAAACTGCACTCACATAAACTTGGTTCAGTCTGTGGTTACTGACATTTCGTTTTGTTAGTGCTGTTTGTGCAACAGCTAGTTCATGGCATTGAGCTAGATTCATCTACATATCATTAAAAACTGATTTCTTTTAAGAAGAGAATAAAGATAATTTTTTAATGGTTATGTAAAAGGCAGTCCCAGCATTAGAAAGAGAGGTTTAACTACTGCTGCATTTTACTGGACTATCATAGTCTTACGTTATTTCCAAGACATACTGGTCTCCTAGAAAGATCTGAGGTAATGCCACATTCCTAGATTCTAAATGAGACTCAAGGCAAAAGACTGCCACTGAACCACTCAGACTGTGGTACCTGGGGAATAACACATCAAAACAAGTTCCCCACAAGGTTACAACACTTGAGCAGGTTAAGGCAGGGAGAAGAATAGATATGTGCCTAAATTGAGGTCAAGTGCATTAAGTGCCTCTGTCTTTTATGGATCTATAACCAATCATTAAAAGTCAAGATGCATAAATGACATGTGCAAGTCATAGGGTTTCTATATTTCACAGTATTATATTATGAGGAGTTTTACACAGAGAAACATGACTGAGTTGGGCCTAGTAAACAAGAGAGCCAGGTAGATTGAGTTTTAGAAAAGAGGAAAGGGTGAAGGAAGGGTGGATTTAAAGAAGTCATTTAATTATCCACAAACCTGGCAAGGTCTCAGTCAGTACTAGGATTATGGTGCTACACTGAGCATTAGCTCCAGGTTAAAGGGCAATCAAGCTACCTATCAGAACCCCTGGCACTCTGTTGTCACCACATTCCCATACCAGAGAGTATTAATAGCATAGTTTGGTAGAAAAATTAACAGCTAACTGCTCATCTCTACAAGCACGGGATGACATGGAGAACATGGTTAAAGAAAGACACAAGATTACCTTGCAAGAGTTAAATCATGGTGATGGTATTCCAAAGCCTTTGCATATTCATGCAAGTAGAAATAGGCATTGCCTAACTGGCTGTAAATAGCACTGAGTGTTTTTAAATCTTCAGTTCCAACCTGAACTGCTGCTTCAAAGAAAGACACACCGGCTCGGCAGTCTCCTGCTTTACACAGGCGCTCACCTTCCAAAGCCAGCTCCAGGCAGGAAGCCTCCATCCTGCACAACATAAGCAAAAAGATACACAGTCACTCTAAATGCAGAACTCTGTCCAGTAACCAGAGTTCTGAAAAGGTTATTTTACTCAGGAGGGCGTCCATTTGTCTAGGACAGACTCAGAACCATAGAAGAAGCAATGAGCTTTGTACTGTAGTATTACAGAAACTAATTCTGAAATGGAAAATGCAACTTCAAAGGTGGTGAGCAAACTTAACATTAGAACAAACAGCTTCACCATTATTTTTTTTCTTCTTTCTTTTTAAGTCTCAGGGAGGAAATCCAACCACTGTTTTGTCCATATATAGCACCTGTAGGACTCAAAAAATGCAGAGTTTTCAACATCTAGATAACCTCAGAAAAGTGACCTAGAAAACAAGCTATTATTGGCAAGTACCAGTTTTGACAAACATAAGCTCTTTTTTTTTTTTTTCCAGGCTCAAAGTTATGTGCAAAATGTTCCATGAAAATAAAAAATTAAAAATTAAAAATTAAAAATTCAATTATTCCTGTGTATCAAAGACCATGACTATTTTTCCCAAAGTTGTATCCTATGTAATTCAGTACTCCTTGGCACCTCATCATTTCCTACAGTGGCACTGCTATGAAAATTCTCCGAGTGTAAAGAAATAAGATCTAGACTGAATTAATGACAAAATGTATGTCAAGGCAAGTTACTTCACTGCCATCCTTCAGAACCCAATGGAATACTTTTTATTATTATAAGCAAATAATTGTATAGATACAAAATACAGCAAGCAGTGAAGAAGGGAGTTGTGATTTAATTTATAGAATTTGTAGATTGTATTTTGAACAATAAGCAAAGAAGCTGTTACGGAACTGCAGCTGCCAAAACACATTCATGTGTGGTTTTGCTACTGGGAATTCAGGTGTGCAAAAGGTTAACGTTTCACTAAGCATTAATGATTATATACAAACATTTCCGAATGAAAGGGACGTGAGAGAGAGAAGGATGAGAAAGAAGATGACTTCAGGTCTTCATCTTGAAGCACACTTTCAAGATACATGCATTTTAAAAAGCTCACAAAACTATCATTCTACCTTCACAACATATTTTAAACAAGGAGACTCAGTCAAAGTCTTTCCGTAAGTGTTCAAAAAGTGTGTCTAATACTGCCAAAAAGGTGACATCAACTTTGTAGATCTGTCCATTGTTTTGAATTTTTCTTCTTTTTTTTTTTTTTTTTTTAAGTGGTTTATACAGTATGTGGAAGGGCTTGCACTCCAAACCAGAACATTTGGTGTAGTTAGAGATATCCTTGTTATGCCATGATTTAGTATTTACCCAGATGTAAGAACAAAACATTTAGAATTCTATTCCTAAAACTGTTTCCCTTTGTATGCACAGATCAGTAATAGCAACAATCAAATGCTGACTTTTCTTAAAGTTATTTTAATGGCAACACCAGAAAACAGCTGTTTTGACAAGACAGTGATAGATATTTAACCTACCTGCACCGTTAACATTTGATTATTTTTCTAAGTAGGAAAAAACTAGGTTAGATGACAGTCTACTCAAATCTGAGTAAGAAGGGAATATTTTGGAAATATCCTGTTGCCTTCAAAAGAACTAGAAGATTCTGGATCATAGATAAAACAAGTTACCAACACAAAATTGCACAATACCTGCTGGTCTTCGACATTCCACAACTTAAGCACAACGAGATGGCAGACATATTTAACCTTTGCAACTAAAACCACCTGGTAGCTGTTGAAGATGCAGACAGCAAAGGGTAAGTCAGGCATGAAGTTCTTCCCAGGCCCAACTTCTCAGGTTGGATATCCATAACACACGCAGTATTTTTAGGATCAGAAGCTCTTCTCAGAGAAGTGAAAGCATTCCTGTTTGCTAGAATGCACAACCTGGGTTTTGTTACATTCTGCATGTGTTGAACGTCAGACAGAAAAAGGCAGAAATGATTAAGTACAGTTAAGTACAAGGCAGAAATGATTACACCATCAGCAACTGAAGGTTTAAGACTTAAAACACTTCACTGGGTAATCTTAATCCTATCCAAAGAGGTTCTCTCCGGGCACCTCATGTTAAATGACAAGTCCAATTAAAGCGATGGCTAGAAAATATGGTGCTCCTTAGTGCAAAGATTTAGACCATTACACAATCACATGCATTTCTTCAGATTTTTAGCTTGAACAGCTAAAAAGGGTAGAGTGCAAACCTAGACATAATGGAACTTACAAAAATCAAAGAGTTGAGTTTTTTCAGACAGAACACAAATATCTATGAACGCTTATACTCAGGCTGATGAAAATTATTACAGTATTTAATTCAACCAGAACTACAGGAAGTAAATGAGAACAGGAACTAGGAACTGAGTTCCACTATTTAATACTACTCAAATGCAACTCTAGAAAGCCTGTGTTAATAGGTTGCCAGAATCTGTAAAAGAACTAAAAGCTATGATTCCACTGGATCCATTCTTACTGAACTTCTACAATTTCAAAGTCTAATTAAACTACACAAAAAAAAAAAAAAATGTACAGAACACAAGATATTTATTTCCACAGCTGCCTGTATCCAATATTAGTACAATATTAGTATTTTATTCACATTATGGAAGAGCTGTGAAGCCATTCAGTTGTTTTAAAAGTTTGCAGGCTTATCCATCAAGTACCAAAACCAGACTCAGCAAAAGTTTGGTTTGGGGTTTTTATTCCTCCATTATTTATTAAGTTATTAACACAATTTTTTTTTTCCCAGATTTACTTAGGTGTTCTCCAGCCATAAAACCATCACCTCGTTAGAATGCTTAAACTGTCCCTACTAATAGTTAAACAGCATCCTGGCAGACTAGACAGCACTAGGTTATCAATGTTTTAGGAAGTCATTAAATAGTTACAAGGAGAATATGAAATTACTTGCTCTGTTCCAAGAGCTGCATTGAATTACTTATTTATTCAATACCCAATGGCTAAACAAAAGATACATTGACTCTGCAGAGATGAGAAGAGAACAAGGCCCATTCATCTGTGTACTTGTAATGAAATTCCATTCCTGCTAAACTGGGTAATGTTCTTCCAGATATTATGGTGGAAATACTCACACAGGGCTTTGTTTTGTTATTCTGTTTGTAGTTGCCTGGACCTGTTCATGGAAAGGTTGGCATCTCCTGAATAATTTCTCATTTGTAAAACTACCTCATCCTTATCTGTCCCTCTAAGCTTTTCATCTCGCCTGGCTCCCTTTTCTCTTTTCTTCCCCCCTGCCTACGACACATGTAACATACCTAGAGACTAAACAAAAAATGCTATTATATCTCCCCAACTCAGATGCATAAAATTACAAATGCCACACTAACAAAGATCCTATATTATTCCCAACTCCTGCCCTTAGTCTTGGTTTCTGTACATACTGCAGAAGCACACCACACTGAGCCCCCCAAACACCTTAACTATGCCTCCACTGCAACACTGTCTTTAATCAAACCAGGTTTGATGGCAGACTTCGAAACAAAACAACACACATGCATCACATGCATACACAAAGAAACCACACAGCTGAATTTCTTTTTTTTTTCTCCAGTCAAGATAAAAGCAGTTATAAGCGTATGAATTTAGCAGGCCAAGACAAGCGAGTTCTACAAACAGTTACTCTGTTGATCACCTATTAGCCCCATTTATTAACGTCAGCATTTTCAATCACTAAACAACATAGGAAAACCCAGCTTCCCTCTACCAGCATAAGCATTTTTATGGCTGCTAAAGTGATAGCAGTCAACTACAGTGAGGAGAAATAAACAGCTTGCACAGTATGAAACAGACCCATAATAAAGCCTCTCCTTAGGAGTGGGCCACCAACTTCTTATTAAAGTTAGTTCTATTGGAATACCAGAAAGAAGGAAAAAGCAGTCAAACCCAAAAGAGCCTGGGACACGAACTGTAGGTAAAAAAAATAAATTTAAATGCATAAGTAACACCCCCCTCCCCCCAGTAGTTTATGACCTATTCTTTCCTGCATTAAATTTTAAACTACAACCAAACACAATCTTTCCAAATTATAGCTATTAAATTACATCATCATAAAATTCCAGTTCAATATACTTAATTGATTTGCGGTTCCTCTAAGTTTCAGGAAAGTTTTGTATTTTTTAAAAGATTAAAAGGATTATGCCTCCATATTTTTAAAATAGGCATCCAATCACAGTTCTCAGGGAAAGGTTTAATAAGGCCATTAATGATACTGTTAACCAGTAACATTCAAGCCTGTACTGAAATACAGCACAAAGCAGTAAGATGTTTTACCCTCATTGTGCTTGCCAATTTTTCTGCAGTTATTTTTGGCTTGTCAGCTTAAACCAGAAAATTGGTTGTGCTGCTTTATTCAGCCATTTACTTCTATAATAGTACCCTGAACAGCTCCTGCTTTTACTAAAGAGTGAGCAAGGATCTCCTGTAGTCACCTGGGGAGGACCAAGAGCATCAGCAACAGCGATGATAAACATGTTAGAGGAATGCTAGAAGGTAGATACATTCGAGAAACACTGAGCACAGAAGAAATATCACGTTCACACACTTTGGAATTCCTGCTCTCAAAGCCACCATATAAAGATTTCAGCAAAATAAAGAGAGCAGAGAGTTTAATTGCTCATCACCTTCCTGACCATGAAAAAGCTCCTCCTGCTGACTGCACTGTTAACCAGAACTGTGTTTCTGTGAAACAGAAGACCTGTCTAACAGCAATCTAACACTGTTAAAATGTTTTCAGAATTAATTTTAAGCTGTCACATATACTGTCTTTCAAATAAGGATAGTGCTTAGTTCCTGTTAGCTAGCAAGGACAAGACCTCCAAAGCCAGGATGACCAGGATAGAGGGGAGGACACAACAAGATTCACGCTTTTTACTTGTTCTAAGAACAATCATGCTAGTGTCCCAGTGTCCCTTCCTACTGAACGAGCTGCAAGATTTACCATTCCAAACACCAGCCATCCAAATACCACACACTACACAATGCTTCTGTTGTTCAGGTTCATTAGAGCGAGTCTACAGTGCTAACATGTCCTCCCATGTCAGTAAAGGGTATTCCAGAAGAAAAATGGTAAAAGCTCTCAGAAGAGAAATCACACATCCTCTTGATTTGCAGCAACAGTACTTTTTAGACCAAGATATCCAATCAGTTTCTATCCATCAATCTGATTTCTTTATTTTAAACAAAACACTGCTGTAGGTGATAGCACACCTAAAAATTCATTGTTCACAGAAGCAATAATGAGACAAGTACAGATAACTTGAGCAGACAAAAACTCAACAATTGGCAAACACAGCCCAGAAGCTAAAAGAAGAGAGAGCTGCTATTACCATGCAGGAATCATAACTCATACCACTCCATCAGAAATAGAAAGAAATACAGACAATCATGTTGTTCTGCAACCACACAGTTCCAATACTATACAACCACGCAGTTATACTAATAGAACTGAATTTTCACAGTTCAAAATCCAAGAAAAGCAAAATAAAAAGTTATTCTAGCTTTCAGTTTCAATAACACTAGCAACAGAAACACCAAACTGTTTGTTGCAACTTGTTTAATTTTCTATTATTAACCACACTTACTCATCCATACTAAAATTCATAGTCTTACCTGTATCGAACATGAAAGGAACGATCTTCAGGCATGCTTATCAAAACATTACTTTGCTCCATTGGGTTGCATTATCAGTAGAGAAAATAATACTGTTCTGTAGAGGGTATGTACTTTACTATGGAGAATTGTTGTCAGAACACCATTCCAGTTAGTACATTAAGAAGTTGGAGTCTGCTGAAAAACTCTTCTTTATTAGTAAGGTAAGGAGGTCACTGTCAGACACATCTTAAACCTTCAGAAACGTGTTCGAGTTCTTTCATCTGTGGCCCTTTAAGCTCCATTCAGCTGCGTTTCTGCAAAGGGAACACAAGATGCTTGGCTTGAAGTTTCATAGTCAGTTAATAACTCATAACCATTTGCAGCTGATGTAAAAGCATAACACTACTCCTACCAAGCAGGAAGTGTCAATCAAGAACTTAAAGGCAGAGCCAAAGCCCTTCTACATACATATGTGAACTCCTGTAGGCAAGCAAGAAAGCAAAAGGGGTTTAACAAAAACAACGTACTCTCTTCTGTTGGAAACTTTGAGTAATTTACCCTTGTTAGTATTCTTTGGCCTCCTGACATTCCAAGCAAAAAGTTTAAAGAACAAAAGCTACAGAATGAAAGGCATAATATAAAACAAATTACAAACTGCTTTACACATAAACAGTACTGCTGAAGCCTTGATAGCTAGCTGAACTCCCACAGTAGTCAGAACTGGCTGGCAATACTCATCTGGAGATCACCTATTCTGGAGATCATCCCACTCAGAACATCATGAGCACAGAAACAAGCAGAGGTTTAAGTTCTATTCCCCTTTCCCCGCTCCACTGCCAAAAAAAAAAGGGGAAGGTTTGGGGGTTTTGGGGTTTTTTAGTTTGTTTGGATTTTTTTTATACTGGCTTCACTTTCCAACTTGCTACAGCATTGTCACATGAGCTCCAGAGTCTGCTCCAAAGGGACTGTAGCAGCCAGCATTTAGACATCAGACATGTTTAGGCTGGCAGGGAAGAAATGAACAGAAAAGAAACTCTGTGTTCAAAAGTTTACCCACTTTTAAGGATATTTTTAGTAGAGGAGTTGACATATTTATTGCTCGGTACTAATAGTACCTTCCCTTGCAAGTAAACCTATAGTTGAGTAATTCACAAATGCATATTTCATCCAGAGACTGCAAAGATGTCAAAAGAACAGAGCTCAGATTTAAAGCTGTCACCAGAAGAAAACAACCATCTATTTTTACTTGTCAGTGTAGGCCATGCCTTTTCCTCTCACAAGTTTTATCAAGTACCAGCAGCAAAGACTCATGCTTCCCATCATGCTCTACCCTGACAGCACCCCTCAAACACACTGTCCACATTCTCCCTGTTAAACAACTACTTTGCCCTTCCATGCTCATCATTAGAATTATTTGGCATCAACAAGTGGGTGTGGGTATATTTTTGCAATTATAAAGTGTGACACATGCAGCTTACAATCCCACTGCTCCCACACACTGGGAGGACTGTGTTGAAGGTATTTGCTCTCTGGAAGTTTGTCCGAACCTCAAATCAGATAACTCACACTAGCAGGGAGCTCTGAGCCACCCCATCTACAGCAATCACCCACCAGCACTCCTGCTGCTCAGCAAATGCAAGGGATTCAGATTTCTCTTCCACACGGATACACTCATGCAAATTGCTACATGCCACAAACTTAAAAGTGTGTACTTTGGCAATTGCCATGGATCATGAAACAAATGACTGTGGTAATTTGTGTATTTATCCTGTAACTGCAATTAACTGAATAATTTAAGAAGCTTTTTTTAAAAATAAAAAGCCAAATTTAATACAAAACCCAGTTCTAGGAAAAGTACATCTGAATGCCTGCATTTATTTAAATATCAGTGATTTTTAGCAGGACATTTCACATCAGCTGTTTATAACTTCATTTATCTAAGCTAGGCTTCTGTCCTCATACTTAGCCTCATCCTCTGACTGACACCACCATCTCCCACAAGCTGGAACCACTGCTCCTGCTTTCTTTCCTCCTTGCTGGCCGTATGGCACATTCCTAGTCTCGGGAGGGTGATACAGACACACCCAACTTGGTCAACACATCATGATCACAGATGCAACAAAAATTACTGGGTCTGGTCTTCCTACTTCCCTTCCTTCCCCCATAACTCATTAGGATGTCAAATTATGCCTTCACCCAACAGGTAATCAGTAAGCAAACTTAAAGCATAATTTGAGTGGTGGATTTAAACTCAGAGGTGGAAATCGATGAACACTTCCACAGATAGCATCTCTCAGGTGTAAACTGGCTTTGGGAGGATTACCCTATAGCAAACTAAGCACCCTGCTCTTTCAACTGATGCACAGTAATTATTCAGACTCTCTCTGCAACCAAGCTTTTCCTGAGCTGGTGATCAACATGGAATTGACTCAGAGAACACCGTACTTCAGCAGAAAAACCCAGTGGATGAGCAAAAATCAGGAGTTCTACTCTACTGGCATGCATAACAGTGAAATGGGCTTTCTCCTGAACTGCCATTTTTCATTAAAACTTCATGCAGCATGAAAAAAGCACTTGGTGCTTACTAGGAAAAGAAACTGCACTAATGCAAAGCAGCTGCTTTACATTTATTCTGCCCACACCTCTAAGCAATACAAAATCCATATCCACGTCAAGAAAGCTGCCTTTCAGGAAAGCAAAAAGTAGAAAATTGAAGTTGTATACACAACTTCAAAATGCACAATTTTACTATTCCAGCTGTCAAATGCTGCAATGGTACTAGCTTTAGTGTCATTTCAAAATAGTGGGGGAAAAAAGCACACAGAGAAAACTGGGCATCCTTCAGAAGTGGAAAATGAAACTCTTGTTACTAATTACACAGCAGTATGATACCAAAACCAACACCACCAGCTCCCAAAATCAAATAAAGCAAGGCAGAGGTTAGGCAATCCAATGTGACAGCCAGCTTATACCCCACAATAGACAAATCATGTTCTTTATCAACTCTTTTTTAGGAGAAAATTGTGAGTGATTGCTAGGGCTTATCCACCCTGCCTAGAAACAGCTAAAATATCTTCAATCAAACCATTAGTAAAAAGATAACTTTGACTCAACGCAATGTTTTATCTAAAAGCACCCTGTACTTATCACTCTCAAGAAGTCACTGTTCATTCTTTTCTATGAAATCACAGATTTCTATAGAAGCTTTATTAATAAAGCAGCTTGGGGTTTGCACTGCATGAGGCTTTAAGGCATTTCCTTACTAAATTCTATGACTCTATCTTTAATCTGATTCTCTGAAACTGCATAAAATCTATTAATTTGTAAAAACTTTATAATTAAGTGAAAAATCATGGTAAAATACTAATGTTACCTACTGAAAGGTATCTGGCACAACAGTGCTTTAAGAAGTGAAACCCCATCACGCTTGCACTTTTTCAGCATTTTTCATAAAACCATGATCAGTGTTGTCAGAAAGGGAACCAAGGCCCAATGGCTGATACGCAGAGAAGGTACCTGTCAGCCTTCCCTTAACATAACTGGACTGAATCAGTGACACATATGCTAAGACCTGAATGAATCTCACTCTCACTCAAATTACAGAAGAAACCAAGAGTTCCCCATCTTCAGTTCTGATCAGTGTGTTTCAAGTCTCTGACAGCAATAAAACAAGAGCTGTAATTTCTTTCTCAGAAGCCTGTTATGCAAGCTAATTGTCCTAGATCTTACATCTGCCAGACAAGCATTTCATGTTTTAAGGCATTTCCCATTCAGAAAAGATTTGATTACCTATCATGGATTTTATCACAATGGTAAATCACTTTAATCAGTTTGCAATTCTTAGTTAGGCTGAATGTAGATGCCTTCATTTTAACTTTTGATAAAATACAGTATTTGACACAAGAGAAAATGAATTGGCAAGCCACAGAAAACCGATACTACTCTTTATTAGCAGTAAAACCAAAATGCTGCGGAGGGAGACGATTTTTTTTCTCCCCGCATCTCCTTAAAATAGTATATTTCTGCTGCTTCACTGGTTCCTTCCCCCAACTCATACCTTCCTTTCTGGAGCTTGTCAGATGCTCAGAAATATTGCTTTGTTTACCTACAGTTAGATAGCTGACACATGCTGACTGGTCACTTAGGGGCTAACAAACAAGAGTATCTAACAGCTCATTCTTTCTGCCTATCCCTACAGGAGACAACCAAGTAATGCCTCTCCACCCATCTGCTATTTTGCACAAAGCTATAGGAATGGAGCATCTGCCAAATGAAGTCATCACTGACCGACAGATTCAAAAGCTACTAGAGGAAAATACACACCAAGGTAGACCAACTGCACAAATTGTATTTCCTCAAAAGAAACCAAACAGCTACAGAAATGCACTGTTTCAAGATTAAGACAAATTTCCCAATGGTGAACTAAGTCTGAATTTCTTTTCAGGAAGAGGCTATAGCATGGGCAGAAAAAAAGGAAAAAAAGCAGCTTGAACAGGATTATATAAAAACAAAACAGAGCTTTGCATAGCCCGTGGAGAAAGAGACAGGCTAAAAAGCAACAGAAATACACTAACAGTTCTATTACTGAAATATAGGGATTATATGGTTCCAGATCTTCTAAGTATAAAACAGCATATAAACACAAACAGTACAACCAGAAGCACTCAGAACTAGACAATCCATAATTTTAGTCTTCAATGCTGTCCAAAAAAGGGTTTTTTTTTAAATTTACCATAATTGGAAATCTGGGGTAAACAGCAGCATCACTGGCATTTCTGTAGTCATATATATTTCCCTGTGAACGAACCTTAAGGTAACACTGTGCCATGTTGGGAAAAATGTTTTTTCTAAGCCTTGAGGAGTGTACAAGTGACAAGTCATGAGAGTAGATCATGCAGATGCCAGAAACAGGGCACTAACACCAGTGTAGTTACTTTTGGAAACTTAATTTTAAACTCCTCCCTGCACCACTTTTGACAGAACTTCAACAGCTGATTAGCTGCCAGCACACAGAACCCACCTTCACTGATGAAGTGAATTTGAGGTTTATTCAGGGTCAGTGATGACGTGGAGCAATACCTGCTCTGAAATACTGCCTTGTTCTCCTCGTGGATTTATGTATGGAGCAGACACTCACAGAATAAACCACTTCTTTTAAAGAACTGGCTTAGCAGCATACAATACAAGCAGCACACAAGCATACTTTCCAACATACAATCCAGTGCAGCTCACATCAGACATTAACAGGTTGCATCTAAAGGACAGAACAGGAAATCTGGGGTTTGTAAACAACTACCTCAGACACTCCTCCTAGGTGTGAGTCTGATAAAGTAGATTCTGAAGAGCTTGCAATCACTACAGAGCATGGGAAAGACCCAGCCTAACACATCCTATGCTATCAGTCTCATCAGACAAGCTGCAAATAAATTAATACCACTATCTAATTTTCTTGATTCAGATGCTTCCTTCTCCACCCCAATTATATTTACTATGCTGACTTATAAATATGGGCCAGTATGAAACTAAGACACATTACTGAATACTTCAGAGAACCCTAAAATGGGCAGCAGGAGTGGGTATTGTATTGGCTCTGGGCCACATGTGATGTTCTTTGAACAAAATAGGAATCCTACTAATCACTGCTCTGCAAGTCTCGAATTTCACTTATAGCATGCTAATAGGAAAAGAAACATGAAGTTTCCTCTCCTCTCCCCTGACCATGTGGACAGGACTGTTTTTTCTATATGAAACCAGTGTATAGCTAACTACCTTTTATGAATCAAAAAAATAGAATTACTACAGTGAGGTATGGAAAATTGATTCCATTATCTGTGAAATTATTTCAGCTCCCTTCTTGGACAGTTAATGCCCAAGACTTAATTACTTCAGTATAACCATCAGTGTTTCCAAACAGTCAACAGAAGCACAGAGGTTATAAAAGAGTAGAAAAACACTAATAATGGGAACTATGACACTCATAAGATCCATCCCCTCAAAAAAATAAGAGCTAAATGAAAAATTATGCAAATATATCATTATCTGTCACAAAATCCTGAGTGATCCAACTGATTCTATTCTTCACTTCCCTCCCCATATCATTGCTAGCACTGCATTTACCCAAATGTAAGAAAGGCTTTTTGTCAAATTATTTTAATTTACTCACCCATTTTCTTTACTGGTCACCAATATGACTGCAGAAGGATAATCCCCCTAGTGACAAACGAACACAAGCATGCCCAGAACAGCCCAAAGTAGAACTAAAATATTAGCAACTATATTAAAGTAATGAAAATATTGCATAAAACCCTACAACTAGTTCACAAGATTAAAAATGTAATTATAAGCCATAATAGTTTATGAAATTCTATTTAAAAATAAGTTTTTAAATGGTCCTAGCAATGAAATCCTTCTAAATTGTGAGATGATTTTAAACAAACAAAACCAACAGGTGGCAACAAATTTGGTTAAAACACAGTAAGGATCAGCATGCACAGATGGAAGTAAAAGCATGGACTGGAATTCAACACTAGAGAAACAGAGACCAACATTTATTATCTAATTGCTAACATGGTCCTGCATTATGACAGGCATGGTAACAATGGAGATACTTATTATCCTATTTCTAAAATGCTGTTTGTTTGTGGTTTTCTTTAGTTCTTTGGTTACTTAAACCCAGTGAACCCTGTTGCACAGAGGTTCTAGATACAGGCAAGAGAAGGTCTCCTCTGTGCACTTTCATATAAACTAATTCCTCTTGATTCTCCCTCCACTCACATCTCTCCTTGGCAAAGCAGACTAGATAACCTGGCTTATACAATACTGTGTTAAAGGCAAACAAAAGTCTAGGAGCATTTCTGTATGAGCCTTTAAATAATGCTAAATATCTGTAACATGGCAAGCCTTTTAAACTCTGTATACCCTTTTTGTTCATCTCTCCCTCCTGCTGTTAAAGCGTTGTGCAAACCCCTCCTTTAACAAGCATTACCTAGTGTTATTTTCAGTATTACCCACAATCACCAACCTTAAAACACAAGCAGACCTAATGACACAAGTTATTTCTGCCAGATCATAAAAAAAACCAAAACAAACAAACAAACAAAACAAAAACAAAACAAAAACAAACAAAAAAACAACCTATTCCAAACAACTGTGGTAACTGATTGCAGAAGCATCTTCCTTCTCTGAGTCAGAAAGAAGCTTGCCTGCATTCTTACAGGTTATTTTCTGTTCCTTTTATGAGAAACACCCAAGCAGCAGATAAAAACTGCATAAACACTATGCAACAACAGAATTGTGTATCATACCAAATACTAAAGAAAATTAACACTTCCCATTAAGGAACATTCAAATTGCTGCCCAGAACCTGGTATTTCTACTCACACTAGACACTGTGTTTTCACCCAGCAATCAGATTGAAATGAAAATACATCCCTTAAAATGGAATAGTTAAGAGCAGAAAGAGATGCCAGAAACTTCAGAGAATGATGCAATATATAAAGACAAACAACATATATCCTCATTGCTAGTATATTCAGTCATAGTTCCAGGCCAACTGTATTAGCTTTAGTAAATGTTAAGGTGCCCTATTAGGCATAGTAAAGTATAGTACAGGTTTGTAAGTAGAAATATATTGCTGGAATATCTAGCAATGATGCAGGTTGTATAATGATTTGCCGTCTTAGAAACTATCGTAGACAAAACTAAACAGCTAGCACACATCATTACACTGAGTAAAACAAAGAAGTATCAAATGCATATAGCAGTGTTCAGTGATGCTAAGGTGGACCTCTCAGTGCCTCTATCACAGAGTTAAACACCCTTTCCCTAAGAAATTCAGTATTTAGCTAGAAATCAGCTTGCTACTTGAGGCGCATAATTACTGTCTAGTGCGCAAGTTAAAAAACTGGGTGTAGCTAACAGAAGTAACCACAAACATCTTTATTATATGGATATTCCTGCAGTTTATGTAAGCTGTCTATTTAAATCCTGAAGTAAGGCAATCCCACACTATGACAAAGTAAGAAAGGAAGAGAACACAAAGTGCCAGCAAAATAGAACCAATATCCCTTAATAAACCTCTTCAGCCAACTGAAAACTAATTCTAAAGACAGAAGGTTAAGATTTCAGGTACAAGAAGACAGTACAATAACATCCTCCCTTTGCCTTAAAAAAAAAAGAGCAAAGTCAGAATAGCTTGTATTTTTTCACATATTTCAAACATCAAGGCATTATGATTCCTTCATTTTTTTAAATTTTTTTTTCAGAACAAGTTCCAAGTTTTTACTTATTGTCATTCATAGACTGAAAACAAATATTGTGCTGCCTTCTTTCCAAGCATCCGACAACTGGAGATGAGATCTGCAATTCTGAAGTGCTTAAATGCCACAACAGACTTCAATGACAGCTCACAGCAAAGTAGTAACTTGTGATCCTTTTATTCTTAGCAAAATTGAATTCATTTTACCACAAAATCAGTGAGAGTTTTGTTACCAAGTTCTGAACATAAATTTGAACATTGCTCCTTCTGATTATTAGGGACTCAAACCTCATCATGCAAATTAACATACACCAGGCCTCTCCCAGCCAACAAGACATTTTCTCAAATACCTTCAGTCTGGGAAATGGAGCATGTTATATGATGTGAAAGAACACCAGATGGGAAAAGTTCAGCACAAAATGTTGACTGTTTACACTTAAGCCGATAGAGCAAGTTTATCACAAATCTCTATAATAAAATGTTCCACTTAGCTCAGCTCCTTCTTGGCCTATAACATTTCTTAAAAAGAGATCCTGGTAAGTAAAAGAAAGATGACAGACAGATTGCACAAGTATCTTGCAGAGAAAGGGGACAATCAATCTTAAGATTCCATAAATTTTAAAAAAGTAAATAAAAAAATCCTTAGAATCACTAGTAGTAAAACACAATAGCAATTTCAGCAAAGCAATACAGCTGCTATTTCAAATTTCCTGTTTCATACTGTGATGCTCCTTGAGAGACTAAGCAGACATTCAGCATAAAGAACTCATTACCACTCCAGCAAGTTTTTATCCTGCAAGAAGCAGATGTAGCTCCCATAAAGCTTGTAATGCACTACTGAAATGATCCATAATAGATTAATGCCAGCAGCATTGTTTGGTTCATCACCCTTGATTCACAGGTATTAACAACAAGTAGTAAACATCTTCCCAATTATGTGTCTACAGCTGGCCAACATACAGCTACAACCTGTGAAAAGTGCAGGATGAACACGTACTACAGCGAGAAAAATACATGTTGATCTTTCCTTATTGTCTGCTTCCTACAAACACAGGTACAATTTATTTATGACACATCACCTATGTAGATTTAAAGAAGACAGTATTTGTTGAGATACCAAGTGGTAAAATGCTTTCCGTATTTATTCTAACATTTGGGATGCAGATGCAAATCTATTCAGAAGCTAGTCAATTATTTTTTTTCCAGTCTATGTGATGAATACTGAACTGGACTCCATTTTGCCCCACTACCCCCAGATGTATCCTATATATATATACACATTATCACACAAAGACACAATAGCATATCCTGTCCTCTAACAAACCCTTGACCACTAGATAAGGTACTGGCTCCAAAGTGATGCATGCAGGGAGCATAATTCCACACAGGACAATGGTAGGAAAATGTAGTAAACAGAAACAGTGAAGAAATAAAAAAATATTTAGAGAGGCTTCTTTGTAGATCATGTATCATTTATATTCCATGCAACTCAGCTGCATGAAAGTTTTTCCCTCCTGTCAGCAAAAGGTTAACACAGAAGTTTTATTATATGACAAGAACCATATTCTTCAAACACAGCCAAATTTGAGCCCCAAGACACAGCTTAACATTATTCATGTGTTCAGTATTACGTATGTTTCAGTTTTCCACTTCTATTTTTCCTATATTTTACGTTCTTAATGTTGTGGTCTTCTACAAAATACTTTTTTGTTTGTTTGTTTGTTTTTTTAATATAATAATTTCTACACCTGACTTACTATTAAATGACTAAATAAAAGTTAAGGGTTTGTTTTCTTTACCTGGTATCTCTCTGTTCTTTCATTCTCAGAAATAGTAATAGCAATAACAGCTTAATTTTTCAGAGAGTCTTCAGATCAATACTTGCTCCTTAAACAAACAATTTAATCAAGATGTTAACCTTAAAAACTACTAAACCCAAGATCATAGTTACCAGATCTGGGCAGGAATGACTGAATTGTGGAAAGTGAAACTGACCGCACAACTGCTACAAAAAAATGCTTGACAGACAAAAATATAAATTAAAAATGTAGAAAATTAGCAGAAACTAAAAACTGCTTAAAGCAAAACAGAAGAATCCAGATAAACTGTATAAACCAAGAATAACTCCCCCCATGTTCCATAGTTAAAGCTATGGACAGATCACATCTATTTTTAGAAAAAAACACCCATGTCCTCCCTAGCAGGGAGCCAGGCTGCTCCCCAAATCATCCTGTGCCTGGAGACTTGAAGAACACCGGTTTAGAAAAATGGTCTGTTGTCATTTGTTGACATGAAAAGGCCGAGAACTGACATTAGAAACAGTTCTAGCAAAATAAGAATAAACTCCCATTTAACAACGTACAAGAAGTAAGACTTGGGTTGAAAATTGTGTTCTCCTCTAGAACATGCCAAAAGAAAGACGTTTTCTATGTTTTTGCAATGCTTTTACTCAACATTCACAGTAGAATCAGTCAGGCTTGCTGACTACCAAAAGAGCATGTAAGCAAAGAAAGAACTGTTCTAAATACTGGGGGGGGGGAAGGGGGACAAAAAACAAACTAGCAATTTAAAGTCAAGTGGCAATGAGAGTACAAGAACAAAATGTCTATCAATACCTTTCAAAAATTCCTTTAACCTGTTAACCATCAGAGCTGACCTTCTAACCATATTTAAAACTGGCAGAGGGCAGATTTAGGTTAGGTATTAGGAGGAAATTCTTTAGTCAGGGTGGTGAGACACTGGCACAGGTTGCACAGAGAAGCTGTGCCTACTTCATCCCTGGAAGTGTTCAAGCCCAGGAAGGCTAGCCTGGATGGGATTGGGAGCAACCTGCTCTAGTGGAAGGTGTCCCTGCCCATGGCAAGAGGTTGGAACTGGATTAGCTTTAAGATCCCTTCCAACCCAAACCATTCTATGATCAAGTTCTAAAGTTACACTTCAGCAAGAGTAGTAGGAATGTACAATCCCAAGTAGTTTTAAAACACTTGAAAGAGTTACAGGAGCATTTAAATAACAGCATATTAAATAAAGCAACAGACAAAAACCCATACAGGTTTTCTTCTAGTCCAATAACTAAGTTATTGGTGGTCTCAAGTTTCAGTTAAGTTTTTTCTCAGCTTTATACGGAAGTAACTGAAAGCATAAAGTCCTTCCTCCTGAAGAGGGATACATAACTACAGTTCAGAAGCCTAGGTAATCATTAATTAAATTAGTAAGAAGGAACACTGGTAGAGGTCTACCCAATAAAAACGCATAAGCAAAGAATTCACAAGGATTGCACTGTAATGACGACCTTTTTCTTGATGTTTTCAATACTCATAAAATTATGACTTAAACAGAGTGTGTGACGTTTTCAAACAAAATTTTAGGAAGGACTGGTATCTCTTCACTAATCTTTTTGAGATACAAGACTCTGCACGTTCTCAAATTTCCAGATGGTTGCACAGCTCTCCATGGCAACCCAGGATGGACATGCCCTGCAGCCTGCTGGCAAAAATCTAACAGAAAAGCACATGAGGCTGAAAAAGCTCCTAAAGCAGTATATTCACTGCTGAAAGGCCACAACTTAAAGGTGGGTAAAATTTATGTCTGCAGTCGGGTCAATAAAGGGATTAAAAAGAATTCCTAATTAACTATGCTCCTCTGTTGAAAAACTGAGTAAGCAAAAGAAAGGGAGGCACTAGACTAGCAAAGACTACAGTCTAGAGGATAAATAGAATGAGGTGTGGTACGATTCCAGTTTAGCTACGCCACAACATAATGTCTAACTCTAATTCTTGGAGTTTATAGAGCTTGTTCCTTGTACATTTCACTCTTCACAATATGCTGCAGGTCCTTTGGTTCCTGCTGTATTAACAGACTGTTTCAGTCCTCCTTTAAAATTTCCTTTACTATTTATCATCCTTATCTATTTTATTAAACATAACACAACTGATTAAAGATATCTGAGGCAATGCCCTTTTGCTACCGATTACACTTCAGAGGCACACGGGTGATCTTGCAGTGCTGTACAGTCAGTAAAGGCAGGTGGGATCGGTACGTCTGGATTTAGCTTCCAAAGGAGCAAGGTCCGCGCCTACCAGAAGCATCAC
>NW_009915649.1:662-980 GCF_000696875.1 Nestor notabilis | reverse complement strand
CGCTGGGGGGTGCTGTGATGGGTGCTGGGGCACTGGGGGCCGCTGGGGGGCAGCAGGAAGGTTGTAGGGCGCTGCCCCCCCCCAGGCGATGTGAGCATCGGGATCAAGTGCGCTCCGGGCGTGGTGGGGCCGGCCGAGGCCGACATCGACTTCGACATCATCCGCAACGACAACGACACGTTCACGGTGCGATACACCCCGCGCGGGCCCGGCGCTTACACCATCATGGTGCTGTTCGGGGACCAGGTCAGCGGGGTGCTGGTTTGGGGTGCAAAGTGCTGGTTTGGGGCGCCAAGTGCTGATGCTGGGGTGCAACGC
>NW_009915649.1:0-309 GCF_000696875.1 Nestor notabilis | reverse complement strand
GAAAGTGCTGATTTTGGGGTGCAAAGCACTGATTTGGGGTGCAAAGTGCTGATATTGGGGTCCAAAGTGCTGATGTTGGGGTCCAAAGCGCTGATGTTGGGGTCCAAAGGGTTTAAATCAGTGTTATTGGGGTGCAAAGTGCTGATTTAGGGGTGTCGAGTGCAGGTTTGGGGTACAGGGCGCTGATTCTGGGGTGCAGGGTACAGGTTTGGGGTGCAGGGTGCAGGGTTTGGGGTGCAAAGCGCTGATTTCGGGTCCCCCCAGGCCACCCCCACCAGCCCCATCCGGATCAAGGTGGACCCCTCGCAC
>NW_009915648.1:0-4560 GCF_000696875.1 Nestor notabilis | reverse complement strand
AGGTCACTGTGGAAGTGGGATCGGCTCCTTTCAGTATATTGTTATTATTACTATTCTGATTATTAATATTAATAGTAATACCATCAATAACTATTATTATTATTTGTATTTTTCTCCCAAGAAATGTGATCTCAGCGCGCATCCCGCCTAGCTGCATAGAAGTACCCGAAGGGAAGTTCAGGCTGTTCCCCTGGAGAGGCACAACCGAGTATCCAGGAAACCCTCCGAGTTAAGTGCTGTGGCTCAGGAGCGTTAAGTTTCGGGGTCTCCCCCTGGGGCTGTCAGGATGTACAAGGGCCGTATCAGCGGCTCCTCCCCGAGGCCGAGGGTTGCGGGTCTTCCCAGCTCTTCAATTCAGTTCCTATTGCAGGTTTCTGACCCTGTTTTCTCGGGCTCTCAGCTCCCACCGCCAATCCCAGCCCACCTGGCAGCCCATTTCATCTAGAACACAAAAAAGTAAATCACAGTGACAATCCCTTCAGTATCTCTTCTAGGTACCACTTCCAGAAGCTGTATTAATGAAGGCTTTTGGTGGCTGCACAATAGATCTTTTTATTACGTTTGGAATTAGCAAGCGTTTAGTCTCATTTCCCTACGCTAAAACACACCCAACCTCTCAGTGGTGGTTGAAGAGTAGCTGACCTTGCTTTGGAGAAAGATGGGGCTTTCAAAACCTGTGCTTTCTTTTGTCTGCTGAGTGTTTTGTCTCCCTATTAACTCTACAGACTTCTCAGGGGACTTCCTTTTACTTGAAATAGCATTTATTGTATGGTTTTATTCCTCAATTGTCCCTCAGTTTGGTTTTATAACCACCTGTGCTGTGGTCTGTGTTTAATAGATCAGTGCTTCTGGTTCCTTCAATTTTCTTCTCTGAATGCAACTGTTTTTAATAACCTCCTTAGCTCTGCTTCTTCTTTTTGCCATTTATCTAGGCTTGTCTGATACGGATGTGCTCTTCCTCCACCTCTATGATCGTGTTTCTATCTATCCTTCAGAAGCTTTTATTGTCTTAAATGTTACTTTTACCTTCTTAAAAAGCTTCCTTATTTTTACACAGTTCCCCTTTTTCTGAGACCAGGAACAACTGTTCTGTATTGCTTTACTGCTATCCATGGACCACATAAAATCAAAACAGAAGGGCAGGAACTAAAAAGCAGAAAGCACCAGATATTAAGACAATGAGGTTTAGATACGTATTTCTGTAAATTGCCATTCTTCATTTAATACTGAAGGGGTACATCTTAAAGTCCACCACAAAGAGCAGGCAGAGAGCCAGAGAGATAATAAGGCTATTTTCTTACTTCAAATCGTGTCATGGAGGGACTGAAAATGGTCTAAAAATAGGAAATGTGGCACAGTGTTATCACCCTGCACCTGCAGCACAGCAGGAACAGTTCAGAGAAAGGCTGCAAAAGGGATGGATTATGAAAACCAGCTTTTATTTTTAGCTAGAATTTAAACACAGTCTTGACACCAAACAGTATTCAATGGGGAAAGTTCCACACAAATGACAAACCTTTGGGAGCTTACAAATAATTAAACCCTTAGCAGCCCTAGTCTGCTGGAGATGGAAGGGCCTACGGCAAATGTTAGATTCTTGTAGTGTCTCTCTTTTCTCCCTAAGGCAATCCATGAGCAGCTTTACTGCCCTGTGCCAAACTGCTGGAGTCCTCATACAAATCACGTGAATGTCAGTATTTGCATTTCTGAGGGGAGGATAAATGGGGCACGAATATTTCATATTTTCCTCTGACATGTGAAGGATTCAGAAACTAAGTCTCACCCACACACCAGTGAAGATATTGTGGCTGTCTCTATGCAATCTGCAACAGAGATAAATGCTGTTCCTTCCTACGAGGACAGGAAGCTCAGAAACAATTTGCTTTGTGCAGTGCTATGTTCCAACATTTCTTAGGTAATTTGTTTGAGGACTTCAAATTATCTCTGGCAAACAATTTATCTTGGCAATATTATTTGCTGTGGAAATAGGCTCCAAACCAGCAGGACTTGCAGAAGAACTGGAGTCCTGACATGCCCGGTAATGTTTTTAGCATGGTAAAACCAACACTGTGCACATTAAAAACAAGTCTAAAATCTTCTCCACAAGCTTTGCAAAGATGTGGGGAGGAAAACATTCAACCAATTGGTTTTGAGTTCAGGAGGAAATGAGGAATCTACAATTGATGCATGGCACTGAAAACGCAGAAAATGAAGCAAGCTGAATTTAAGAATTTCTGCTAGCATACATTTGCTCTTAATCATCTCCAACATCACCATCAAACTTCTCATTGCATAGTGAACACTTTAAACAGTGCTGCCTCTTTCAAATCCAGCTGCCTGGCAAAGGAAACTGGTATGTTAGGACTATATTCCATCAGAAAGGAAGTGCTTTGGCACCCTGAGAAATCAAGGGCCTGCAAAATCAGATGAAGTGTGGCTCTGAGGTCCAAGCTGGTTCTTGCACTGCAGTGAGCACTGACTTTATGTGCTCTGCAAAGCCACCCAGTCTCTCTAGCAGTGTTCAAGCACAAATCAAAGCCAAGAGAAAAAACGTGCATCATGCACTTCCTCCTCAGAGAGCTGCAAACGTAACTGGATTTTCAGAACTACATCCAGAAATAGTGGCTAGAATCACAGCTGTAGCATGTGACCCAGACATGGAAGGCTCAGATCTCAGAATTTCCTGGTTTCAGTTTATATTTAAGTTACATGTCGTTATATATGCCATATATATTTCCTTAAAAAATTATCAAATAACTGACTTGTCTTGTGCACCTTTTCTCCCTGCCTTTGCATCTGGAGAATGCGCTGTTTGCCAGTGGCTGTGGTCACTGTGACAAACGCTATTTAGGCTGCCCCACGGCTGCAGAAATAAGTCAGGCACCATCCAGTGGACAAACGCACTACTTACACTGCGGCGACGAGTTACTAAGCATCAGTGCCACAGAAATCGATTGCAAAACTTCCACTTAATTAGAAGCTTTCAGGGATAAAGGATGTGTGGGAACTGCTGAAGTATACACCTTCAGGGTGTGAGAACATGCAGAGTCCTGTCTAGCTGATAATGCTGAAAAAAAAACCCCAATACGGTACCTGACTTTTTTGTACCTTCTGGGTAATTCACCATTTCTCGTCATTTCTCAGCCATCCTGAGATAAAAGCTCAAGGACATCAATGCATGTCAGTTTTCCCAAGGGTTAAGCTCATTATAATCAGCACTGAACCCCTTATAAGTATATACCCAAGAAAAAAAGCTTTTCTTCATTTCGCTTTTATTCCTGGCTAAATGACATTAGTTATATTAAGGGTAAACATGGAGGGAAATAGCTCTAGAAAAAGATCATCCCTAATCATTTTGTGTCTATAGATGTTTACATTTGAAGAGCGGAGATATTGGCAACGACTAATTTATTTTAGCATGTGAAACCCAGCTGCTGTGAGATAGAAGACTACACACAAACCCAAGCTTTCCTTAAGTCCTTAATATTTCAGCACAGAAGCAGATGGAAATGAAAAACAAAGGCAGAAGCACACAGAGGCATGTGGGCAGCCGAATGTTGTACTTGCAGCATGCACAGCCCTTCACACACTTGGTGCCCAGGCCCCACTAGATGGTGGTGGTGCTGCAAGATAAAAAAGATGCAGAAGCGTGCCCAAGCTGCCGTAATTTTGGTTTGTTATCCTTCAGCATTTTTATCTTTATGTGCTTCAAATGTATGCTCAGCTCACACATTGCATTTGTCATTTTGTATCAGATTTTAAAGCTACTGGATATGTATTTTTCCTAATGGAAAATTCTGAATGAGTGTCATATAGTAGTGTTTCATAGAATCACAGAATGGTTTGGGTTGGACCAGAGCTTAAAGCTCATCTAGTTCCACGGGCAGGGACACTTCCCACTAGAGCAGGTTGCTCCAAGCCCCTGTGTCCAACCTGGCCTTGAACACTGCCAGGGATGGGGCAGCCACAGCTTCTCTGGGCACCCTGTGCCAGCACCTCAGAACCCTCACAGGGAAGAACTTCTAGCATCACCCCTTTGACAGTTTAAAGCCATCCCCCTTGCCCTGCCACTAAGTCCTTTTAAAAGGTCCATTTCTTATTTCCATATAAAACTAACTCAACTACTGATGGTGAAGCCTAAAACAATCAACTTTAGTGAATAACGCTCTTGACTTTGGTGCCAAATCACTCTCCCGAAGTGACAAACTACTGTAGCGAACTATCCCCACAAAAACCTTTAGGAATAAAGCAAACACCCCTCACGGAAGATCTGAAGGGAGCCCCCCCGGGTCTGTACTTTGTTACGGCGGGTGCAGGGGGACGTGGCGCTGCTGGCGATGAGAGCTTCGAAGAAACACGGCCTGGCCCAGGGGCTGGTTCCCTGAGGCAGCAGCACCCCAATGGCATGGTGAGCACGGGGCCAGGGCCGCGCTGCCAGCAAGATCCGCACCTTCACTCCGCAACCGAGCTGTCACCGAAAGAACCGCGTTTTACTCTGGAATCACCCTGTTCAGTCAGAGGGGAACGACCTGAAGCGATGGCGCCCCGACCTCGCAGCTC
>NW_009915647.1:281-1283 GCF_000696875.1 Nestor notabilis | reverse complement strand
GTCCCGCTCCGCCGGGTTCCGCCTCTACCAAACCGCTCCCTGGCACCAACCTGACCAACAAACACAAAAAACCTCCTAAAGTTCTCACTCCCGTGCCCCTCCTCCGTCATTTTCTCCCAGGTCCCGCCGTAAAGTAACTTTAAAGGCAAACGGGATGGGAGATTCCTGTGGGGGGGAAGAGTCTGGCGGAACCTCGGGCCGGCGGAGCGGTTGGTCGTTCACAAAGAAGGACGTTAAAAGTCTATTAAAATGGTAAAGATTTTATTGTATCGGAAAAAAGACCTATCTGTACAATTCTAAGAGACAGTAAATAAAGCGACATTGTCCCTATCGGAACTTAAATAGCAGGCCTTTTAAAATTTGTACAATTCAAACAAAAACAGGTCTTAAATCTGTACATATCTTTAAGTTATAGTGTAATATTTAAATGTATTGATCTTGGGATTTGTTCTTTTTTATTTCCTTAGCATGCAAAAATTCTAAAAAGAGTAAAAAATAATTCTAGGATTTTTTTTCCTCATTTTCTTTCTATTTTTTTTGTTACCACCTTCATATCAAAAATACGAAAGGCAGCTTTTTAATAAAAGCACAACAATAGCAGAAAATGGTAAAAATAGCTTTTAATTGGTAAAATGAGGCAGAAATTGCATTGGAGACAAATCTCTATGCTCTAGGAAAAAAAGAAAGTATATATTTTTTTCAACTTGCATTATAACCCATCCCCAAGTTCCCAAGATTGCGAAAGAAAAGAAATATTTTTAAAAGGAAAAAATAATAGTAATTACTTCGTGCACATCTGAAACATGCAAGGAAAGGCAAGTGGCTAATTTTTGCTGTTGCCGTTTTGAGTCTAACTTAAATCTTCTCTAAAGTGGTTCGTTTCGGAAGTCTTTGAAAGCAACTGCCTACCCAAACATCTGTTGGAAGCCGAGTTTATTCCAAGGTTACGTATCTCCCTTATAGACAAAATAATCGTCATTGGTAGCTATTAAAAAAAAATAA
>NW_009915647.1:0-250 GCF_000696875.1 Nestor notabilis | reverse complement strand
AAAAAAAAAAAAAAAAAAACAAAAAAAAAAGGGGGGGGGGGGAAGGAAAAAAAATCCAATATATACGTTTAAATATTTATACAGAAGCCGTCCGTAATTGCACCATTCCGAAGATGTGACAGGCGGAGGGATATCGACTCTACCCTAAATTAATTCGTGGTTGTGTGTGTGTGTGTATGGTGGGTTTCTATTGCTTATTGCTCCGACCGAGGGGAGCAGCCACCTCGCCGTGCTGCCGGGGCAGGCTAGG
>NW_009915646.1:26045-27581 GCF_000696875.1 Nestor notabilis | reverse complement strand
AACTTCTGCCTAAGAGCTCATCTCAGTCTTCTCTCTGGCAGTTTAAGCCATTCCCCCTTGTCTTACCACATCTGATTCCACCCCAAAGCCCACCCAAACTATCAAACCCAAGCTTTTCAAGTTAGCCATATACTGGGCATTGAGGTGTGACAGTTTCATTTCTCACTGTCTCCAGCGTTTATCTGTTCACTCTCCTACTGCTGTACCCCTGACCCAAGGGCCAGGCTCCCTGCCCCAAGGCTTGCTGCATACCCGCTTGTGTGCTGCATTGAGACCTGAAGTCCCTGTCTGAGATCTGCAGGTGTCCTTGAAGTACAAGGAAATGCCAGTCGGAGCCAGGGGAGGCCGAAGCACCATCCTTTCCCCCTGCTCTGTGCGTGTGTGTTGGGAAGCAAATTAGGACTGAGTTTTTGGGAAGTGTCTTACTAAGCATCCAAGACCCCGTTCTCAATGTACAGATCCCCACCAACCTCGGGGGGGACTGTACCTGGCCTTAAACCTCCCCCTAACCCAATACAACCTGTGTGCTGTGAGTGTTTGGGACTTCCTAGATGCAAAAGCTTAAAGATAGCAGGACTTGACCCCAAATCATTCTTGGTTTCGGGTACAAAAGCAAGTGTCGAACATTGCCAGCAATTTTCTGTGTCATACATGTAAAAAATGAGAGTTAATGAGTAACATTGGTTATTAATAAATGTTGGGATCTCTGAAGAACTTTAAACCCCAAATAGCTGTCAAAACATTAACCCTGAAACACAGCTCACAGCTTCAGGTTGAAGTCACTGTGTCTTATATCCATTTCCACCACATTTTTAGAGTTAAAATTATAGAGATTTCTTTTTATCAGTGATGTCACTTAATCACTTTGAAATTAAGGTTTGCACCCCCTTCTTTTTCTTTTTTTGCTACAAAGTTCAAATTAGGACAGCACATTAAATCACCTGCGAACAATGAAAAATGAGGAAAACTGATTCACGGCATAAACTGTCAGGAAGCACTTAAATGAAGTGAATTGTCATGAATAGCAAATGGAGAAGAAAAGGAGAGGTAAAATCTTGTATCACACGGATTCAATCCTGCAGTTGTAGTATAGAGTCGTGGAATGATTTGGGTTGGAAGGGACCTTAAAGCTCATCCAGTTCCAACCCCCTGCCATGGGCAGGGACACCTTCCACTAGAGCAGGTTGCTCCAAGCCCCTGTGTCCAACCTGGCCTTGAACACTGCCAGGGATGGGGCAGCCACAGCTTCTCTGGGCACCCTGTGCCAGCGCCTCAGCACACTCCCAGGGAAGAGCTTCTGCCTCAGAGCTCATCTCAATCTCCCCTCTGGCAGGTTAAAGCCCCTCTGGCAGGTTAAAGCCATTCCCTTTGGCCTGTCCCTACTTACAGGGGTTATATATAATTATTTCAGAGGGTTTCTGGAGGATTTACCCTGGGCCACAGACATGCAGCTCCATCCTGCTGGCCACATGCCTTTACCTGGTAGCAGGAGGCTCCAATGGCAGCAGGCTCCCCAGATACCCCACGCAAGCAACA